>NC_056739.1:1101732311-1101767311 GCF_019279795.1 Protopterus annectens
TATTTCATACTACCCCCCCAGATTCTCAAAAGCTTTCATGGAGTGCAAGATCGGTGCAGGAGCTCAAGCAGGCAATATGTCTGCCGTGCGATCCAGGAACAGCCTGCAAGGGCGTGCATGAGCGCTCCTGCACCAATCTTGCACAGAATAAGCCCTGGTATGCAAATCACCCCATTTTCAGGTGAAATCCATGCAAATGAGGTGATTTTGCAATCCAGGAAGCTTGCAATAGTGCGTGCAAGACTAGTGCTATCTGCAGAAATGTACTCGATTAGTAATCGAGTACATTTCTGCAAAATCCAAAATGGAGCTGTGACAGCTCCAAATAAAGGCTGCATATAATGCAGTAAGCATGCAAATGGCCAAGTATAAGGCCATTCGCATTGCAAACAAAAAAATAAATACAAAAATCAACTTTTATTTTTTTTTTAGCTGATCTCTGCTATTTAAGCATAGGGCAGCGGCATGCAAATGGGATCGGGGAAAATAATAAAATAAACCTAAAATAAGCAGTCTAACTAAAATCAGTATTTTGCCATGCAAGTCAATGGCAGGCAGAAGACAACCTGTCCAGTAAGTAGTGGTTGCTAAGGGGGGAGGCTCAGTGTAAGACATGTAACTATGCATTACCAGGCAATCCTATGCAAATGAGGGGAAGGATAGTGAATCCCAGTTTTCTCCAGCATGTGAGTCAGGTCCCAAGAGTGCAAGAGTAGAAATAGCTTGGTGCAAGCCTAGGAGTTAAGTGACATCATGGGGGTGTGTGCCAGGCATACTGTAAGTGGATTGGAGCCCTGTGGCTCGGGTTTGCTCCTAGCTTAGCACAGCTAAGCTAGGGGGTGTGTCTAAACCTGCTTTGCACTCTTTACAAAGTCTAAGCGGGTGTGCGCACCGCTCACTGGGTTTTACAGGAAGAAAAAAGAAGTTAAACCAGGAAATAGTAGAAGTGTTTACATTTGAGCACTCTGTTTGCGCGGCATGCCCCCGGGCTTAATCAGGAAGGCAATGGGAAGGGAAAACAGCAGTAGGAAGGTAATCAAGGAGAACTAGCTTAGCTGGCAGGTGAAATGTATCAGAATCAGCCAATTACACAGGCAGCAGACCAGCCCAGCCCAGAACACTACTATAAACTAAGCAAACACCTTCCCCTCTGGTTTTTCCCACACTCTACACCACCGATGTAAACAAGCGAGGAACTTTTAACACTCACAACAGCAAAATGATAGGGGCTGCAATAGCTATCATACAACTTGTGGAAGAGGCTGAGGGTGGTGAGGATGTGAATGCTGTTGACCAACTCACAGTGAGGAGATGGAGAAGAGTGTACAGACCAGAGTAACCTATTAGGGGCTACATGAGCTGGAGATAGTGGAGTGCTATAGGGTGGAGAGGTACATCTTATGACAAATTGTTGAGCTGTGCCGGCCACGCCTGACACACAGAAGTAACAGAGGGTAAACCATACAGTTGGATACCAAGGTATGTGTAGGCCTAAGAATACTAGCTATAGGTTCCTTCCAAAGGCCAACTGGGGATATGATGGGGATTTCACAGGCATTAGCATCCAGGGTACTCCATCAGTTTCTGGATGCCATGTCAGCACATGCCGGTGAGAACGTATATTTCCCCAACACCCGTGAGGCGTTGGCCAGCAATATGCAACTGTTCCACCAAATAGCAGAATACCCAGGTCTATATCACTTAATCGAACTTCCAAAATTTCAAACACCATAAGTTCAAACTTGGAAGATCGAAATGTGATAACATCGAAACATCAGAACAGCAAATTTTTTTCCCAGGGAAAAAATTTGCTGTTCCGAAAAACACACACACAACACAAGCACATGAAAAACCTTATAAGCCTACACTAAACCTTACATACACAACTATCTATGCACTAACCTTAACCCAAACCCTAATCCTAAAGTCTATCACTATTGCACACTTACCTTACCCGCACCCTAACCCTAAAGTCTGTCACTATCGTACACTTACCTTACCCGCATCCTAACCCTAAAGTCTGTCACTATCACACACTTACCTTACCCGCACTCTAATCCTAAAGTCTGTCACTATCGCACACTTACCTTACCCGCATCCTAACCCCAACATCCATCACAATCGCACACTTACCTTAACCCGTTCCATACCTTTTGCACCACAGTGGAGAAAATGTCAAAGCTGCAGAAACGTCCAACTGAATTCTTTCTCTGGGAAAAAATTCGGACTTCCGTGGCTTCAACATTTTCAACTTTCAAACTTCCAAGTTCGAACTTCTGGTGTTTGACCTTCTGGAAGTTCGATTATGTGATAGGAACCCGAATACCCAGAGGAAGTGGGTGCAATAGACGGTATGCACATATGCATTAAAGCACCACCCGGTGAGCGGGGTAGGGTCTACATTAACTGCAAGGGCTTCCCCTCCATCAACTGCCAGGTTGTGTGCGATGCCCAGGGCATAATAATGAATGTGTGTGCTGGCTGCCCTGGAAGCTATCACGATTCCCACATCTGGCATTTGACGCAGCTGTACCAGAGATTTGCCAAATGGGGAAATCCCTCACGGTCACCTAGTGGGGGATGCTGGATACACACTAGAGCCGTGGCTGATGACACCCATCAGAAATGCACACACACCCGAACAAGAACTCCATAATGAGGCACAGGCACAGACCAGAATTATAGTAGACCATGTGTTTGGAATGCCCAAGTCATGGTTCTGGTGCCTGGACACATCTGGTGGAGCCTTGAAGTACTCATCAGCTACATGTACCCAAATTGTCCTTGTATGTGCCATGCTATACAATATGATAATGTGGAAACAGCTGCAGCAGGAACAGTACAGGGAAGGGCCACACAGCCCCTCACCATTGCCAAGGTCTGCACAGGCACAAACTGACTCAGAGGAGGAACAACCTGAGCCTGCCCCAGTAGGCAGAAGGATGCATACCCAGTATGCCCTGGCTTTGGCAAAGAGGCAACGCATATCACATACACTGACACAGGAGGGACCCAGGGAATAACACCTTTCTCCAACTCCCACATACAGTAAAAAGGATGCCAAACATTATACTACCTGTGCCTAACCATGTGTAGGGAGTGTACTATGTGCATCCGACATAGGCAGTCCTGCAGCACCACCCTCAATACTGGGGCACCCACAAAGTAAGTGACTCACACATGCCAGTCAGTGGGGGTCACATACCCAACAACAGTCACAGCCAGCAGGACAGGTGTAGACAAACACAAACAAAGGCTGTGCTATGGCCTCTGAATGAGGCCTATGGGTAAGCCCCCCAGGCCTACACAGACATACTACAGCAGGTCAGGCAGTGGGATGTCAGTTCTGAAGGGGAGGAAGTCAGAAACTAATATGTAGGTAATTAAAAGCTAAGATCTGTAGTACACTGGTATGCCTCCATCCAGCACAATAGGTAAGACTATAGACTGAAATGGAGTACCCAACATACCAGTACAGTCCTAGCAAATGTGTACAAGTGTCAGGTGGGCCCCCACATCGGACACTGAAATGTAGTCACAGTCAGGTGTGCCTTCCCACAATCCTGTGTAGAAATGTAGAAATAGTCAGGTATGCCTCCCCATCCCACGTAGAAATATAGTAACAGTCGGGTGTGCCCCCCAGTCCTGTGTAGAAATGAAGAAATAGTCGGTGTGCCTCCCCATCCCAAGTAGAAATATAGCAACAGTTGGGTGTGCCCCCCCAATCCTGTGTAGAAATGTAGAAATAGTCAGGTGTGCCCCCATCCTACATAGAAATATAGTAACAGTCAGGTGCGTTCCCCCCAATCCTGTGTAGAAATGTAGAAATTGTCAGGTGTGCCCCCCCATCCTATGTAGAAATATAGTAACAGTCAGGTGGGCCCCCCAGAATCCTGTGTAAAAATGTAGAAATAGTCAGGTGTCCCCCCATTCCACATAGAAATATAGTAACAGTCAAGTGTGCCCCCTCAATCCTGTGTAGGAATGTAGAAATAGTCAGGTGTGCCCCCCATCCTACATAGAAATATAGTAACAGTCAGGTGTGCCCCCACACAATCCTGTGTAAAAATGTAGAAATAGTTAGGTGTGCCCCCCATTCCACATAGAAATATAGTAACAGTCAGGTGTGCCCTCCAATCCTGTGTGGGAATGTAGAAATAGTCAGGTGTGCCCCCCATCCTACGTAGAAATATAGTAACAGTTAGGTGTGCCCCCCAATCCTGTGTAAAAATGTAGAAATAGTCAGGTGTGCCCCCCCATCCCACATAGAAATATAGTAACAGTCAGGTGTGCCCCCTCAATCCTGTGTAGGAATGTAGAAATAGTTAGGTGTGCCCCCATTCCACGTAGAAATATAATAACAGTCAGGTGTGCCCCCAATCCTGTGTAGGAATGTAGAAATAGTCAGGTGTGCCCCCATCCTACGTAGAAATATAGTAACAGTTAGGTGTGCCCCCAATCCTGTGTAAAAATGTAGAAATAGTCAGGTGTGCCCCCCATCCTACATAAAAATATAGTTACAGTCAGGTGTGCCCCCCACAATCCTGTATAGAAATGTAGAAATAGTCAGGTGTGCCCCCCATCCCACATAGAAATATAGTAACAGTCAGGTGTGCCCCCGCACATTCCTGTGTAGAAATGTAGAAATAGTCAGGTGTGCCCCCCCATCCTACATAGAAATAGAGTAACAGTCAGGTGTGCCCCTCAATCCTGTGTAGGAATGTAGAAATAGTCAGGTGTGCCCCCCCCATCCTATGTAGAAATATAGTAACAGTCAGGTGTGCCCCCCTATCCTGTGTAGAATGTAGAAATAGTCAGGTGTGCCCCCCATCTTATGTAGAAATATAGTAACAGTCAGGTGTGCCCCCCAATCCTGTGTAGAATGTAGAAATAGTCAGGTGTGCCCCTCCATCCTACGTAGAAATATAGTAACAGTCAGGTGTGCCCCCCACAATCCTGTGTAGAAATGCAGAAATAGTCAGGTGTGCCCCCCCATCCTATGCAGAAATGTAGTAACAGTCCATGCCAAATGATCGACGGATACTAGCAGAGACAGCATGCTACCTGCAGGTGTACAACACAAAGGTCAGCACTTCAGTACAAACTACCCGGACTTGATCCACACATTCAATACAGACGGCCATACTAGGCATGCCCACAGACTTAGAGTAATGAAGGCAATGTCAGTCAACAACATACCGAAAGGTCATACTGGGCATGCTCACACACTTAAACACATGAAGGCTATGTCTGCAAACACCAGTGGACCAGACAGATCTGGCAGCCACAGATGTTAGTGCAGACACTCCTCAGTATGCACCACACATGCTTTGCACACACACAGTAGATAGGAATACCGGCATATATGTAAGGACACAACCATACGCTCCGCAAGGATGGCATGCAGGGTCAAGCCAACAATGTAAACCACCAACGACTAGCAAAAAACGATAGTGAACACGCAGTAATGAAGAAATAATGATTATTTATTTATAATTCCTTCAAATCCAGACCGGTTTCGGCTATTCAGCCTTTATCAATGAATACAATAAAGTTTATTGTATTCATTGATAAAGGCTGAATAGCCAAAACCGGTCTGGATTTGAAGGAATTATAAATAAATAATCATTATTTCTTCATTACTGCATGTTCACTATAGTTTTTTGCTGGTCGTCGGTGGTTTACATATATGTAAGGACAACACACTATAATAAGCCAAAGGTAGACATACATAGAAATGTGGAAGAGGGTGACTGTGACAAGGAGCCATCCAGGGCTCTCCCACCCAGCACACAGCCAAAGGGCCACAACCACATGAAGGTCTGATGTCACACACTGCAGATACTGGCCACTGGTGTCTGTCACCATTACAGAGTATGTGGTGCACGTGCCAACTGTGCAACATGACTGTTCAAGGAAGTAGTCATTTAGCAGCTGTATACACGTACCTGTGGAATATGACCCAGGTTGTGCCCACATGTGGCATGTCAACCCCTAGATGAATGGGTTATGGCCCATGCACACACAATGCCCTCCCCATAGTCCCACTATGACAAGCCTGCTGAGGAAATCTACTGTGAAATACACCTTTGGGAGACTTGTGTCACAGTAATCTCTGTGGTGCATCCCATAACTGTGTACTGCTGTAGTGTGATAAACTAGTTAGGTAGGAGTTCTAACCCCAGCCTCGGCAACTGTGTATGCATGTGTGTCCCACTCCCTACAATTGAAATGCTCTACTTTGGTGAGGCTGCTGTCATCCACCTAGAAATACATCCCTGGAAAGGTTGCACCTCAGTAATCTACATGATGTGTCCCATAACTGTGTACTGTTGTAGTGTGATAAAATAGTTAGGTAGGAGTTCTAAACCCAGCCTTGGCAACTGTGTGTATGTTTGTGTATGTGTGTGTGTCTGTCTGACTCTGTCTGTGGAGAAAGCAATGCTTTTTAGAGTGGTAACACTCCCTACAATTGAAATGCTCTACTTTGGTAAGGCTGCTGATGTCATCCACCTAGAATTACATCCCTGGAATAGCTCTATCCCAGTAATCTCCGTGGCATGTCCCTTAACTGTGTACTGCTGTAGTGTGATAAAATAATTAGGTAGGAGTACAATTCCCAGACATGACAACTGTGTGTGTGTCTGTGTAGAGAGCAATGCTTTTTAGGGTAGTCACACTCCCTACAATTCAAATGCTCATCTTTGGCAAGGCTGCTGATGTCATGCACCTAGAAATGCACCTCTCGGTAGTTGTAGCCCAGTAATCTGCATAGCGCATCCTGTAACTGTGACCTGCTGTGGTGTAATAAATTAGTTAGATAGCTGTTCTAACCCCAGACATGGTAGATGTGTGTCTGTGTAGAGAGCAATGCTTTTTAGGATAGTCACACTTCCTACAATTCAAATGCGCATCTTTGGCAAGGCTGCTAATGTCATCCACCTAGAAATACACCTCTGGGAAGCTGTAGCCCAATAATCTCTGTAGCACGCCTTGTAACTGTGTACTGCTGTAGTGTGGTAAATTAAGTAGGTCTCTGTTCTACTCCCAGACATGGCAAGTGTGTCTTTCTGACCCTGTCTGTGTAAAGAGCAATGCTTTTCAGGGTAGTCACACTCCATGCAATTTGTATGCTCTACTTTGGCAAGGCTGCTGATGTCATCCACCTAGAGCACCTCTGGGAAAGATGTAACCCAGTAATCTCCATAGTGCATGCCATAGCTGAGTACTGCTGTAGTGTGATATAGACTTCTGTTAGGGATTCTATGCCCATGCATGTCAGTTGTGGATGTTTTGTGTGTGTTTCAATGTCTGTGTAGGGAGCAATGCATTTTAGGCTAGTCACACTCAATACATTTCCAATGGCCTACTTTGGCAGCCCTGCTGATGTCATCCAATGTGAAATATACCTTTGGGGAAGGAGTTCACCAGTAATCCCTGTGGTGAGTCATATAACAGCTCCATGCTGTAGTGTGATATAGACCTCTGGTAGGGGTTCTGTACCCGCACATGTCATTTGTGGATGTTTTGTGTGAGTTTCAATGTCTGTGTGGGGAGCAATGCATTTTAGGCTAGTCACACTCAGTACATTTCCAATGGCCTACTTTGGCAGGCCTGCTGATGTCATCCAATGTGAAATACACCTTTGGGGAAGGCATACTGCAGTAATCTCTGTGGCCCGTACTGTAACTGCGTAGTGCTATAGTATAATAAACTAATCTGGTAGGGGTTCAACTCCCAGACATGGCAGGTATTTGTGTGTGTTTGCAACTTGTATCCTGTGTGGAGGAGTGTGTGACATCTGGAGCCAATGTGGGGTGGGTTTTGGAAATGTCTTTTATGGTGGCTCTGTATCACAATGTCCACTGTACAGGGATAACAGATGTAAAATAGCTGAGAGGCTGGGGTGCAAATCCATACCCATACATGTGACACCACAGCCAGGCAATCACAGTTAGCAACCCCAGTATTACCCAGAGCACACTCTCAACCCCTGTCACATATACACACACATACCGAGGCAACAGTCAATATGTATGTAGTGCACTGCATATTGGCAACTGATAGTAACTATGGAGTGATTACAGTGGCCTACAGAGGGCATGGCACCCTGTCCATCTGTCCAATAGGCACATACATGCAGACAGTGCACTTTCCCCATGTTCCCCACTTGACACCTGCAGCACCTGTAGTGCCATCACATGTGACCTACAAAGGACATACCATGCCTGAAAACATGCCCTGTAAGGACAGATGCCACTGATGCCAGGGAATGGCATTAGCATGCTATGAATGTAGGTGCAAGGTTAACCTGCTATCCATTACCAGTTCCTGCCACAAGTGGCCAAGACTGGCACATCTGATGATAATTTGTGTACACAACATGGGCCCGACACCCCAGGTACAGTTCCACATGTCACTGTACATGCATGTGGGAGGTGTGCACATCCCAGACACCATCCATGTCATGGACTAGGGAACACATACATGGCAAGCGATGCACAGCATTGGCCACATGCAATAGCCACCCAGGTGACTGGATGGTGGATACAATACCCACCTGTGTGGGCAAATGCAGAAACCACAAGCCTGAGCCACAATGCAGACCATTGTCATGTGGCCTGATGCCAAGGTATACCCATCACCTAGCCTTGTGTAGCCATCTGGCATACTCGACCACCACATACCCATGCAGAAATCCACCCATGCATGTCAGTACTGGCACCCTGTGTGTTCATGTGTGTGTTGTATGATGCGTATGATCACATCCACACTCACTACAACACCCAGTGGCATACTGAAGCATGCTGTCTGATGTCAGACACCTCCCCATACCCTTTGCCCATATAACCTCTGTATGACCCATGTGGTGCATGTGATACCTGCACAGTAATGTGTTGTGGCAATCTCACTTGTGATGAGCTGTATCCCTGGCCCTGCCAAGTGTGTCAATGTGTGCACGTCCCCTGTGAGAGTGTGGCTGTGTTGCCACTGACACCTGTTCATGTGGACAGGAACATGTACATCAGCTACTGTATGGCTACCATAACCCTGTTGCAGATATCACTCACCATCACATATATGTTCTGCGAACTCCACAACAGGTAACCTATGTGGTGCATCCAACAACTGCATAGGACTGTGATAGCACTACATAGTCATCAGGGGTTTGATACCCTGTCTTAGTAGGTGTGTGATACAAACATTCTTAGGTTTTATTCTCCCACTACTCCCTGACTTGTTGATGCCTCTCTCTGCCTCTCTCACTCCCTCACTGGTGGATGTGAAGACCTATACCTGCTTTTTTTAGGCAGCAGCATGTGTATTTTAGGTAATGGTCATAATCAGCTGATGGCCTCTGCACTAACTGCAGCCCTCCCCTAGATGATTGCATGTGAAACAGTTGTGGTAACATTCCCATAGCCAATTTCATGGAAACACACTCCAATATCTATGAACATCATGTTTGTGTTGGTCATTTTCATTCACTGTGAGCAGGAACTCATTCTGTTGTTTGGCAAACAGCATATCAGATGGAATGGGGATTTACCTCTGACAACATACACTGTGGAAACAGGCCAACACACAGGAGGAGCATGTGCCTGACCTGACTACAGACTGTATGTGCTGCTATACTGCATTCGGAGTAATGTTGGTTTAACAGGGTGTGTGCAAATATGGCTGTCCTACATGTATTAATACCTGCCATGTCAGTTGTATGTTTATGAGGACTCCCCATCTGTTGGATCATCTGCTGAATGGCAGTGTGTGGTGCCTTTGGAGTCATGTGTCACCCACAGAACATGTATCTGTGAACTGCAGAAGGTAATGTGAGGATTGCAGTCTATAGATGGTGAAAGCCATGACAGTTACTGACTTCATATCCCTCAAAGGACATATGTTGCAACAAACCCTGTTACAACAGTAAATGTATGATGTTATTACAGCAATGTGTCAATATTGGCCCTGTGTATGTGCTTCCAGCCACAACTCAGTCAACCTTTGTGCATATGTCATGCATTAAGAGGTGCATACGTGCTGTACACCATAATTAGTGTCATCATATCTGATAACAAGCCAGTGAGATAGACTGCTACACATGTTAAGTACAGTAGGGGTTATATCTGATGACATAACCTGGACATACTGTGGTTGTTTGTGCAGTACTGAGATCTGTGTACTTATGGTGAATGTCAACAGTGTGTGTATTGTTAATATGTACCTTGGCCTGTATACAGACTGTGGTAGTTGTCATCATCCTAGGTCCCGTCCTATCTGATGTTACATGCTGCTCCACTGTATGTTACCATATTGGCTTACGTGTTTGTAGGGCCATACACACACATGCCCCATACTACAGTCAGCCATCAGACCAAACTGTGTAGCGGCCCAGTATATGTAGGGTTAGTGTGTGAGTGGCACATATGAGGATGGTGTCAAACAGATAGTCCATATACTGTAATATTATGCTAGCTTGCCATATGTGGCTGTGTTTTCATTGGTTGTGTTTATGCACTTTCACTCAGGTGTATCTTACCCTGTGCTGTGATATGCCTGTACAGCCTGCTATATATGCAGGTACATGTGCATTCCAGACAGGAGATGTAGGCCAGTGTTGAACCAGTTTGCCTGTAGCTTGGACAGTGCATTGTTACATGCCTAGCAGCTTAGTGTACTTACCCAGTGAGATGTCAGGTGCAGATACTTGCCAGATGTACTGCTGCCACCCCTCCCTTAACAGTCATGTATGTCAGACAGAGCAGTGGGATGCTCTACAGATGTATCTCAATATCTAGTGGGTAGTATGTGGCCATACCACCCCTGTACCAGCGGTTATTACATGTCAAGCCAGACAGGGGTGTGTGAATGCATAACCTATAGTGGTATATGTATACCGGTCGTTATGTGTTATACTCATCTACATGGCTGTTAACATCCATATTGTCAGGCATGGTACACATGTTTTGCACTAAGGGGTTCTGTGTATACCTCTGGACTGTACAGAGTGTGTCAGAATGTCCACACATATTGGCCAATAATTCTGCTGCAATCGACAGGGGCAGTACATGCTAGCAGGGGTACTTTACTATGATGCTCTAAGGATGTCTGTCAGTAACCAATGGCACACATGTGGAAAGCAGACGTGACCTCCCACACACACCATGTCTGTGAAGACAATCAGTATATAGAACTGTAATAGTATATAAATAAAGGTTTTCCATTTCTGCAAACCTGTGTGTGGTGTTTTGTCCTATGACCTCTCTGTGGGTATATATTGCAGGCAATGATTGTCATTTGTATCTGTATCTGCATATATGTGTCTGTGTATATGTATCCTGGGGATGTTGATAGCTTCCACATTTTACATTTCCTATGGGAGCCAGACTGTACTGCATGATATGTTACCAATACCAGCCTAACATCATACAGGTGGATTGTAGTACTGTTAACATCTTGTGCCCATGTCATGTCAGATCCTGGTTATGGGATCTGCAACACTTGGTAGTGTATTGCAGGGCAGACGTGTTTGGCTGTGGGGGGGGGTATGACTATTTGTACAACACGTATATTATTTGGGGCTTTTCAACCCCATTAATGATGTATGTGGACATTTGTTTTTGTTAATCTACAGTTGCTATCTACAGATGTATGGCCACATATACCTCTATAGATATATAGATATATATATCTGCTTATATATATATATATATATATATATATATATATATATATATATATGACTATGTCCGTATATACCTACATAGATATATATCTGTGTACATATATGTACCTTGCTGTGTATATGTAGACATATATATGTGTGTCGATATAGGCATTTGCATGTATATATGTTCATATATATATATATATATATATATATATATATATATATATATATATATATATATATATATATATATATATATATATATATATATATATATCGACATATATAGATATGTTGTATCTGTTTGGATATTAATATATTTACACACACACATACATCTAGATGATGGCATACATTCTCTGTACTGTTGCATGACTGGGCTGGATGATGCATTTCTGAAAACATCAGATTTATGCATGTTTGTCATGGCTTAGTGGTAAATCACTTTGTTAATGGAGTGCAGGGTCCTGGGCTTGAACCATGCAAAGGCTGTTTATTTTGTTGCTGGGCAGAACATGGGCCGTTGAATACCAAGTGATTAAGGCACTTTAAAGCAGTTATTAGCAGGTTTGCGTGGGTTTGCACTGAGCTAATCACTGCTAACTACCGTTTACAGTTTTTAACATTCAGTTAGCTTCTAAATTGCTTAACCTGTGTAGGTAGTGCTTATCCCCACCCAAACCCACTTACAACTGCTCAAAAGTGCCTTAATAACTCTGTATCCAAAGGCCCTTGTTCTGCCCAGCAACAAAATATACAGCCTTTGCAAGGCTCAAACCCAGGAGCTTGCACACCATAGCCAAGGTGATTTACCACCAAGCCATAGCAGATATACATAGCCCTGCACAATCATTCAACAGTACAGGAAATGCACGTTTACATCTAGCTGTATGTGTGCATGTGTGTGTATGTATATATATATATATATATATATATATATATATATATATATATATATATATATATATATATATATATATATATATATATATATGTATATATATATTTATTTATTTATTTATTTTACATTTGTTTACCGGGCTAGTCCAACTGGATACATTTCCATTTTCAGCAGAGGCCCGGGGAGAAAAGCTCCACATTGAAGTTAATACAAACAAGTCATTTACATCAAGAAAGTAAGTAGTTAGTAAAATACCAACAGAAATAAGGTTTAATCTAGATTATAGTAGTTGAAAATATATATTAGTAAAGACATTTACTCTAATTTTCTTTACAGTACAAGATAGGGGAGTTATACATTAGTAAAACATTCATGAAGAGTCTAATTAATTAAGTAAGTATAAACCATAGAGAGTTCTATATAAATTCATAACAGAGGCTAATTAACAAGGGTGATTTAGAGAATGTCTACTCAAGGAGAGTGAGTAGAAAGAGGTGAGAGAGGGTGATTCAGAGAAGAGTAATTAGTAGAATCATAAGATTAGTCAGGATTGATGCATGGGCATAGCCAGAGTGTTTTTAGATGTTGTTTGAGCTTTTGTTTAAAGAGGAAGGGTGACGAGGTGGACGTTAGAGTGGTCGGTAGAAGATTCCAGTATTTACCTATGGTGTTGGAGAAAAGTGAGTCACCTGCTATGTTATTGGACTTGCTTAACTTCACAAGAAGTTTATTAGAGGAGCGTAAAGAATTTAGGTTAGAATAGGGAGAAATAAGGTCAGAAAGTATAGGAGTATTTTTTGGTTGGTAAAATATCCTATGAACAAAGGTACATTGGGAGAGTAATAGTGTATTTTGTAGTTCAAGCCAGTCTAGTTATTGTAGATTCTGACAGTGGTGAGTACTAAATGGGTTTCCGGTGGCAAATCTAGCAATGCTATAGTATGCATTTGCTAGTTTAGTGAGGTTATTTTTCTTTAGGTTTGTGTATATAGATGAAGCATAAAGAAGAGTAGAAATAAGATGAGAGTGTGCAAGTGTGATTTTGGCCTGTGGAGTTAAAAAGGTTTTAATTCTATATAAGGAGTCGAGTTTTCTATTTACGGTTTTAATAGTGTTATTAATGTGATTATCAAAAGTGAGGTTATTGTCAATTATAATACCTAATAGCTTAGTGGTAGAGTCAGGGGCTATATGTGTGCCATTGTTGGAAGTAATAGAGAAGTCTACGAGGGGAGACTTAATATTAGGCCTAAAGAGCAGGAGTTTGGTTTTATTGGCATTCAAATGGAGGCAGCGTTTCAAGAACCATGCCTCAACTGTGCTAAATACATTCTGTGTTAGGGTTTGTAGTTCAGGGGAAGTGTTAGCAGAGCATATGAGTGTTGAGTCGTCTGCATATTGAATACATGTAGCTTGAGGTATTGCTGCATGTAAGTCATTTATGAATAAAGAGAAGAGGAGAGGTCCTAGGATGGACCCCTGTGGGACTCCAGGAGAGACTGGTAGAAGGGATGAAAGAGTATTATCCCAATGAACTGCCTGTTGCCTGTTATTAAGGTAGGAAGTGAACCATTGAATAGCTTTGGTATCTAGAGAGAGGGATTCAAGGGTTTTTATGAGCATATTATGGTTTACCATGTCAAAGGCTTTTGACAGGTCTATAAAGAGTGCTGATGACAGAATACTATTATTGCGGTTTCTATTTATACACTCGGTAAAAGATAGGAGAGCTGTTGTAGTACTATGAAATGACCTAAAGCCATGTTGGCAGTTGGCTAGTAAGTTATATTGAGTTAAGTGGTGCATTAGCTGATGATGAATACATTTCTCCATAATTTTTGCTAAGGGTGATAAGAGTGCAATAGGCCTATAGTTAGAATAGTCATTTGAGCTACCACCTTTATGTAAGGGAATTATGTGGGAAATTTTCCAGATAGCAGGGATGGTACCTTCACTGATGGTTCTATTTATAAGGAGAGATATGGGATAGGCAACTTCTTCAGCTGCTTTTTGAAGGTATTCAGATGGTAACTGATCTGCAGATGGGGTACAAGGTTTGAGTTTTTGGATGAGTTTTAGGATGTAAGAAGTAGAGATGGGTTGTAGTTGGAATATAGGGAGATTAGTAGGTGTACCAGTAGGAAGGTTAGATTTGTCTATTGTGAGATGACTTGCTAGTGAATTAATAGTGTCTGTGAAAAAGGAGTTGAAGGCATTGGCAGTTTGATGTGAGGTATTCTTTTTGGGCCCTGAAGGTGGAGGTGTACTAGAGTGGCCTGGGTGTAGGAGTGAATTTAGGGTTGACCAGAACCTTTTGGGGTTGTTATGATGAGTTTGCTGTAGTTTACAGTAATAGTTCTTTTTATCTGTAAAAACAGCTTTTTTAGTGCTATTTCTTAACTGTCTAAATGCTTGTTGGTCTGAAGTCGTTTTTGTACTTCTCCATTTAGCCCAAGATTTATTCCTAAGTAGTATTTTCTGTTTTGTCTCTTTGGACAGCCAGGGGGCAGGTTTAGATTTAACTCTGATAGATCGTTTTGGAGCATGTTGGTCAAGGATTGATAGGAATTTGGTATTGAAATATGCGATGGCATCTTCCAGGGTTAGGGTTTTTAGAAGATTCCATTTACAGGCTTTTAATTCATTTTTGAATAATGATGGGTTGAAGTGTTTCTTGCTACGTGAAACCCTGTAGGTAGGGATGTAATTAATGTCACTCTTTTGTCTTATGATGTAAGTTAAGGAATGATCACTTACATCATCAGGCAAAGTTCCTATTGTATATGTTTGTTGCTGTTTGTTAATAAGAATCCAATCTAAAATACTTTTTGTTATTGGGTTTATTGATTCTTGTGGGATTATTGATTAGCTGAGTAAAGCCATGGAGATTAATGTGAGATGAAGGATTATTTGTATTAATAGAGGACCAATCACAGTTAAAGTCACCTAAAATGATTGTTTCTTGTGGGTAGGAAGAAGATATCCAACTTAAGATATTCTCAATTGTAGTGTAATTATTGCCATATATATATATATATATATATATATATATAGATATATATATATATATATATATATATATATATATATATATATATATATATATATATAAATAACTAAATAGATATACACCTCTCTCTCTCCATGCATACATCCATACATATATGTCTACATATATATATATATATATATAAATATTATATATATATATATATATATATATATATATATATATATATATATATATATATATATATATATATATATATATATATATATATATATATATATATATATATATATAATAAATATATATATATATATATATAATAAATTAAATATATATATATATATATATATATATATATATATATATATATATATATATATAATATATATATATATATATATATATATATATATATATATATATATATATATATATATATATATATATATATATATATATATATATATATATATATACAGATATATAACTATAGATATAACAGAGAACATAACAAAGACATATATGAACATAGGCGCCGTTAATGGGGATGAGGGGGCTCAAGCAACATAAGTCTTACACGTATTGATACCCCTCACCACCCAGCAAAAGAGGTCTGCCCAGCAATACAGTACCAGCTGTTGCAAATGTCATAACCAGGACCTGACACTACATGGCCACAAGATGTTAACAGTAAGCCATCCCACCTGTATTATGTCATCTGGTATTGATAATATCTCATGCAGTACAGTCTGGCTACAATAGTGAATGTACAATGTGTAAGCAATAAACAGATGCATATACACAGACACATGTATGCAGATACTTATATATGTATATATATATATATATATATATATATATATATATATATGTATATGGATTCCTATTACAAGAACAAAAGTTCATTACTTCGAACTTGTAATAGGAAGCCTCACTTCTGTGAAAGTTCACTTTAACGAAAGTGAACTTTTGTGTAAGTGCACTTCACTGAAAACACCGCAGCACAGTGGACATAAAAAACAAGCTATGTCCTCCACTATGGTGCTATAGTCATGGACCTTAGGGCTAGGGCTCGGGTTAGAGTAAGGGGATAGTTAGCTATCCCCTTACCCTAACCCATGCCCTAACCCTAAGGTTCGTGTCTATTGCACCATAGTGGAGGACATTGCTATGTCCTTCACTGTTCTGCAGTCATCACGGACCTTAGGGTTAAGGCACGGGTCATGGTAACAGGATAGTCCTATGGGCTATCCACTTACTGTGACCCGTGCCCTAACATTAAAGGTCCGTGAGTACTGCACAGAAGTTAAGTACAACATCCGTTCATTGTACTGAACTTCGCGTAAGTGCACTTTCGATTAAGTGCACTTTCGCTGCAGTGAGCATTCCATGCACTATTTCGAATTAGTGAAAATTCGATCTAGTATATGGAACCCATATATATATATATATATATATATATATATATATATATATATATATATATATATATATATATATGTATAGATATATATGTAACTACACATACACACACAGAGGTATGTCTAGGAAGATACATAATCAGAGGGTGCACACCATACTGAACAGCCAGTATCCCTACAGTTGCAACCTCATCTGATGGACAGTGTATGAGTCACCCATACCAAAGACAATTGTTGCCTGAAACATATACCCACAGAGAAGTCAAAAGATGTAACACAACACACAGGTTTGTATACATAAGAAAGGTTTATTGGTGTATTATTACAGTTGTATATGCCACGTCATATAGCTGATTATGCTTTGAAATACGTACAAACAGATTAATGCAGCTCTCAAACAGATCATGTATTACAGTAATCCGAAAACATCACATCTGTTGGTGTCAACGCCAAGGCCTTCAAGTAGTACAACTGGAAAGACAGACTGGGCCACAGGATAACAAGCAATCAACAATATGTAATGCAGATGTATAGCCCAGCGGCCTCTAAATACACTCTGCACACAATCCATAGGGAGAAAAGGTCTAGGCTGACACAGTGGGGGTTATCTGTTACATAACAATGCATAACTGAAATCATCACAATCACACTGATGGCAGTAAGCAGTAGGCCAGCAATGTTCACAAGGTGAAATGTATGGTAATGTACATCCATATACCTTAAGGCAGCTTACTACTGGTATTCCTCACATGTTGTAACACCCTAGGATACTTATGGTGCATACCCCCCATACACTGACTTACAGGGGGCATATAACACTGTTACATACACTGAACTCTAGACTGCAGAGTTGCATACATGTTGTGCAGATGAAGCCCACATATATATGGTGCATATGCTCTGTACACCATTATTTATTGACATCATACCTGATAACAAGCCAGTCAGATAACAGACTGCTGGACATGTTGTGTGTAGTAGGGGTTGTTTTTGTGGACATTACTTGCACATTCTGTGTTTGTGTGTACAGTACTGTGGTCTGTGTACATAGGGCAGGGATCTGCAACCTTCACTATCCTTAGAGCCATTCCTGACCCCTCACCCACCACACTAAATTCATCAGGAGACACAAGAGCTATCTGACTCCTAAATGAAGATAGCAGAGCATATACAGTATCATATATAGTTATATTAAATATAAGATAACTAAGTGTATAAGAACAATACCTAACATATGTCCATAATTGTGTTCCTGTGTTGGGATTGCTTGATCTGTGTGTGTGTGTGTGTGTGTGTGTGTGTGTGTGTGTGTGTGTGTGTGTGTGTGTGTGTGTGTGTGTGTGTGCGTTTGTTTGTTGTGTGGTAGAGTGTCCATTAATCCTCAGAGGTACAGGGAGCCACTACAGCAGGGTGGAAGAGACACATGTGGCTCCATAGCCACAGGTTGCAGACCCCTGAGTTTGGATGATTGATGACAATATGTGTATTGTGCTTACAAACCTTGGGCTCTGTACAGACTGTGGTAGACGCCATTGATCTCAGTCCTGTTCTATCTGATGTTACATGCTGCTCCAGTGTATGGTACCCTATTGGCTCACATGTCTGTAGGGCCAGACACACGTGTCCCATACCACAGACAGCCATCGGACCACACTGTGCCTTGACCAGTGTATGTAGGGTTAGCGTGTGAGTGGCACATATGAGGATGGTGTTTATCAGACAGTCATTATAGTGTCATATTAAGCTTGTGTATCATATGTGGCTATGGCTGTGTTGACATTGGATGTGGGTATGCGTTTTCTCACAGGTGTCTGCTACTCTGTGCTGTGACCTGCGTGTCAAGCCCGCTATAATTGCAGGTACATGTGTATTCCCCTATACAATATGTAGTCCAGTGTTGTGGCAGTCTGCCTGTAGCTTGCCCAGTGCTTTGTGACATGCCTAGAAGCCTACTGTAATTACCCAGTGTGCTGTTATGTCCAGTTATTTGCAAAACATACTGCTCCCAGGCCAGCACAACTGTTGTGTATTTCTGACAAAGCAGTGGTATACTGTACAGATATATGTCACTATCTACTGGGTAGTATGTAGCCATTTGAACGCAGCATCACCAGGTATTATGTGTCAGGACAGACTGGTGTGTGTGCGTGCATACACTGTGTGGGGATATGTACTCTAGTATTGTCGTGATATACCCATGTACATGGCTAGTAACATCCACATTGGGAGGCGTGGTCCACATGTCTCGCATGAAGGGGACATGTGTACACTTCTGGACTGATCACAGAGTGCCAGATTGTCCACATATATTGGTCATATCCCTGCTGTAGTCCACAGGATTGTTACTGTGCTAGCAGTGGTACTGTACTATGATGCCCTTAGGATGTCTGTCCGTAGCCAATGGTGCATATGTCTACAGCAGATGTGACCTCCTACACCCAACATGTCTGTTAAGACACCCCTATGACAGTAGCAACAGCCTACATATATACCTGCAATACATCCATAACATCCCCTTGCACTAAGGGGATGGGACTATTCTATTGGTGCTGTGGTAGGACTCCACTCCATGTTCTGGACATATGGTAAACATATATGTGTGTACACACACACACACACACACACACACACACACACACACACACACACACATATATATATATATATATATATATATATATATATATATATATATATACACACACACAGACACACACACACACACATATACATATCCACATACATATATGGAGATATATATGTCCATATATAAATATATATATATATGTATATATATATATATATATATATATATACATACATACATATAAACACTCACACATATATATATATATATATATATATATATATATATATATATATATATATATGTATATATATATATATATATATATATATATATATATATATATATATATATATAGATAGATAGATATACACACAGCAATGACTTCAAGAAGTGGCTAAGCTTCTGATGTCATTCAAAGGGGATCCAGTATCTGTCTGCCTGGGATGACATGATTGACAAACCACAATGCTTTGCCAGAGATGGTCTGCACCTGTTGCCCCTGGGATTCAGGTTACTGGCTACAGCTCTTGGCATCCCCATAGTGCCTTATTTAGGAAAGGTTCAAATGACAAAACCACCACCGTAGCAGATACAAGCATGCAAAACTGAAGGTAATGCTACTCAATGTTAGAAGTCTAAACCTAAAAAGGCACTCTCTTGAGGCACACCTACAAATGGGGAACATCGATATTTGTGCAGTAAATGGGACCTGGTTCAATGCACTAGACAGCACACCTGTCATACCAGGCTACAACTTTTATCACACATTTCGGGCACCAAACCAAGCCCACAACACTACAGGTGGAGTAGTGTCCATATTCACCAAGATTATTCACACCTCCAGCCTAGTTCCCAACACAATGCATCTGAGAATCTCCAGGAGCAACTAACACTAGGTAAGACTGAAATCCAAATTGTAGCTTGCTACAGATCTCCACCATGCCCCAAGATTCTCACTACATCTTTATAAACATACTGGGCAATATTAAGATACAACCAAACACCATAATACTGGGTGATTTCAACTACCCTGCCATTAACTGGGAAAACTACTCGGGTACCAACACCTTTTACCAACAGTTCCTGGAATTCATACATTCCAACCCCCTGGATCAATCCAATATCGTAGACCTGGTCATTACCAACATGGAAGAAAGATGCTCCACACCAGTGGTCACCCCCTCATTGGTCAGGTCTGACCATAAGGTAAACACTGTTGACATCCACATCCCACCCCCACCCACCAGTAGAAACCACCATAAAAACCCTCTCCAAAGCCAACGTCATGCTGCTCAAGTCAGAAGTGACAAACCTCATGACACCCATGGAGACAGGAGCTGAAAGTGCAACTGGTGAATCCTACACTAAGGCACTGTATGAACACATCCACTTGTGCAGGAATTGTGCCATCCCAAATAGAACCAAGATGCTGTCCTCCAAAAAAGTAAGCCAATCTGGTGCTCCACTGCCATAAACAAACTATACAACAGAAGGAAGAAACTGTTGAAGAAAAAAGGATAATCCCAAAATGCAAACTGCTCCCTTACCAGCCTCATTAAGAAGCTGAGATCTCTCAAAATCATCCAAAGCTTGTTACGTAAATATAATTGCCAAAGATTCCAAAGACAACCACAAGGCATCTTATAGTTATGTCCAGAATCTAAATGGCAATGCCCAGAACTTCTCTGAGCTACAACAGACTGGCATTAAATAGACTGATTCCAAGGAGTTTGGCAATATCTGGGCAGATCGATTTAGTGCCACATTCAACCTAGCCTCACCCCCTCTCAGTACCAAAATCTTGTCAAATTTCAGTAATCATGGCCACACAGGTAGAAACCGCACTCTCCACAGCTAGGAATACAACATTCATGGGATCAGATGACATCCTGGGCTGTGTACTGCATGAACTACAAAATAAACTTGCACCTCACCTAAGTGTCATGTTTAATCATAGCCTCACCTCAGGCTTTGATGCCACTGAGTGGTGCACAGCTACAGTTATCACACTCCACAAGGGGGGATCCACCTTGGATCCCAGGAACTACCATCCCATCAGTCTGACGGCCTGATCTGCAAGGGTATGGAATGCATTATCATGGAACATATAAACAAAGACATTGGCAACCATCAAACACTGGACCCCACCCAGATTGGGCTTGTGAATGGCCGATCTTGTCTCCTGAATCTAATTGACTGCTTTGAATCAGACTCTGGAGCTGTGGAAGAGGGTAAGGCAGTCCACACAGCCTATCTGGACTTGGCCAAGGCCTTCGACACCATCCCCCACTCTGGAGACATAGTTAAACTTACGAAGCTGGCCATAAACTCCTGCATCACTCGATGGGTTGCCAACTGACTTACTGACAAACCCCAGACTGTAAAAGTAGCTAACTCCAATCCCAGCTCCAGGCAAGTGACAAGTGGATTACCTTAGGGTTCAGTCCTGGGACCACTCTTGTTTGGCATCTACTTCTCTGAAGTACAGGCCAACACTACGGAACTCTGGCTAACAAAGTTCACAGATGACTGCAAACTGGAAGCCATTATTGCATCCCCAAATGATATGGATATTCTACAACATGGCATTACAGAAACATATGCTTGGTGCCAGAACCATGGGCCCAAGTTTAATGCCAAGTAATGTATAGTTATCCCCTTTGGAAATACCATGTACCCATGAATTACCACATAGGTGGCAGTACACTAAACACCAAAAGTGTGATGACAAACATAGGGACACAGAAGTACAGTGGTCTCACCTTCATTAACAACATTGCCACAACAGTAAGGAAATCCTATGTGGTACATGTCATCACCTAGGGCTTTTCATCCAGAAAAAAGGAGGTAATTGTCTCACTGTACTCATCCCTCATTACACCCAGTACAGTGTACAATTCCCTGTTTGGTATGTACCTCACAACACATCTGCAACAGCTGGGAAGGCCATGGAAATACCTCACTATTAGAATCACAGGCCTAAAGCAGATGCCCTATGCTGACCGTCTAGAAAACCTCCAGCTATCCTCTGCAGCATATCGTCTACTCAGAGGCTATCTCTGCTTAACATACAAGGCTATGTCAAACCCTGGGAAATGACATCTGTAATAAGTGTATGTAATGCCATGTACAATACATGCGTCTATGTGCTGTCATTATAGTAGCAAAGGGTTTTGAGTGTCATGTCTGGGACACACAAGTATATGAGAACTGCACAGCACTGTTATCCATGTGAATGTGTTACATGCAGGGATAGCAACCCAGGGTATGTGCTGTCACACTGGCATGTAGTGTAACATGGCATTACTGCTGTTGAGAGTGATGTCCCAGGCAAGGGTAGAGTACTAACATTACTACTGACAACAAGCACACCTGCTGGCATAGCTGCACTCTGAAGCCTCACTGTCATGTTCCTGGTGTGTGGGCTGTGTCACCGTATATATCCCCTACTGGATAATAATCAGACATGTGGAATGTAACTGAAGAGTACCGTCTGTACAGCACATGTTAGTGAGGGCTTACAACATGTAGTAAAGGCATACATATTGTTGTCAAACATCCATCTGTCGACACATTCATTCTACTGCATAGCTACTCACCAAACTGATGTCTGTCAGTCCCTCTACAGATGTGCAGATGGCAGGTATCCAGCTGGGATACATACAGACAACCTATGCTTGATTGACACTGACATGCCTGCCCAGCTGTGTACTGCCTGTCACATATAGGAGACAACACCCTGTATGGACCACATGCCATGGGTACCTACACTACACTACCACAGTCAACAGAACATGCTTGGGTACAGGTCTCCATCACATACACTAACCATGTGTTGTAATACATGTTGCATACATGTCAACTGGATCACCTCAGTGGCCATGTACAGAAGGCACCCAGAGGATTGGCTCACACATGTCACTCTCACCCTTACGGTCACTAACATGGTGTCTGTTGATAGATTGCCTGCTGGCACATGGCAGGTGGCATGATACCAATGTACACACACCCTCTACACAACCAATCTCTCCATGGACAATAGCCAGGTACACAGCTATGACCACCTGCAGCAATGCACAACAGTACTGACACCGTACATGTGCATTACTGAGGATAGCAGTGTTTGTGTGTTAGTACACCTGTAGTTGGGAATTTCATGATGGCCTTCACAACCACCTCAACACCCATTGCCATAGTCAGATGTGGCCGCTGCTGTATTGGACATGACATGTACCCTTTTACACTCCTCTCCCTAATGGCTACATGTGCCTTGCAGTACTAGTACAACAGTGTTGTACAAATGGTTCGATAGGCATGGGAAACCCATTGAGGTCTGCCAAGTGTGTGTATGTGTGCATGTCTGCATATCTGTAGGATACACCTTTCTGAGGCCACATACTCTTATTACACTACACATTGCCACACAATAGTACAGATAGTGCTGTCACTGCCCATAGGTGAGGCATGGCAATGAAACACCCTACTATGCCTGTGGCATGTGCATTAGATGCATATCCCTGTAGTACCACTGTTGTGATATACAATGGGTTGTATTGCCATCGTGGGCAATGTGTGATAGTGGGTATGTCAGCATGTAACATGGGTTCCAGTGCATATAATATCCACTGGGGGATGTGGGTGCTGTGTACACTGTCATTACACCATGGTACACCCAGTATATGTCCCACGTACCACTTTCTGGTGACCACTGTCATCATCAACCATACAGGTAACTGATACCACAATACAGCCCAGTTACACATGTGCTGTGCACAGCCTATCTGTAACACATTGGACACAAGGACTAGTTAGTTAACACCAATAAGCCCTGGTCTCTAAGATGTGTCTCTGCCTGTTATGTGTCTGTCAATGTGTATATGATGGTATGACACACTATGTATTGTCCATAAACAACCATTACATCCCCCATTACCATATTGTACATGTCTGTCGATGTTCTGCATGTAACATGTAACCTGGCACACACCTCACCCTAAACTTTGTGTGGTGTATGCAATGAAAGCCACACAGTTCAGTAGCACAACATACCTATCTAGGGATCTAGTTACAGTGTTGCCAAGTAAGGATGTGCGTGTATGTGAATGGGTTGACATAAGGTTGCAGATTATACATGTCCCAGCGGGTCACCTGTCAATGTGGCACAGTCAATAACTGTTATAAAAATGTGTGACATGTGTGTAACTGTACACCGGATATGTCACAGTCATGGTGACACCACAGTGCCATAACCCTTGTGGAATATGACTGCAAACCATCCTCCTGCTGACACATGTACACCTATAACATAAATGGATAACGTTATGGAGATCACAATCAATCAGTGTTGCTAAGAGCTGTAATGCATCATAGCTGGATGGCTACATTACCTGACATGTATGCATTACACATTACCCCTGACAACATCTTACACTGCAGTACATTGCTGCACTCTATTACAGTCACCATGTGCATCAGAACCATATTAGCCTGTCCCTGCATTGATGTTATGGATGACAAGGATGTGGCACAGGTATCATCATATGCACAGGGTGTGTTGCTGGTTTGCCAGAGGCCGATGGTGGTCCATACATTTGACACCATGTGTGTGGGTGAGGGGTTTAATTCTTTGATCGGATCGTGGTGATGTGTGTGTCAGTATGGAGTTGCCCTAGGTGTGTTTGCATAGTGTGTGGGTATGCATGCACACAGTTCTGCCATGTGGCTGCCGTATACAGGTGTTTTTGGACAGCTGCAGACCATACTTGATAGGGTGTGCAGTTCAGTGCCTCCAGCCACAGACACACTGACTGTGCCTGCCAGGGGTTCCATGAACACATGCAGGTATAGACCTAGATGTGCTACTCTCTCCTGATGATGACAGATGTCTGCTGGAACCATGTCCCACCTGGGACTGACCAGGGCCACGTGCACAAGGCCTGCTGTGGTGTGGTGTGGACAGCACACCTGGTGATGTGCTGGGGCTGGTACTGCCACTACAGGAGTGGCTTGGCATCCTAGCATGTCCATGTTGATCACCAGCTACTGGTGTTTCTGGCCTATGTCCATGCGGCCATCACACCACGCCCACCAAGTTTTCAAGCACGGACATACTTTGGTCTTGGAGGCCCACCATCTCACCCCACCGTCTAACCATGATCTCGTTCTGTTCATGGAGGGCAGCAGCACGTTCATGGATGTTGTCACTTTCAGATGAGAAAGCAGCCTTCTGCAGCCTCAAGCCCTGTCTGGTGTGCATTTCCATACATGCCTGTGCCTCCATGACAGCTTGAAACATGCACCTGGTGGTACCAGTTGTGGCGCTTCTGCCAGGGGCATGATGACCAGCGACCCTCCCATGAGCACCACAGTAGATCTGCCTATGTGGTGCCCTGCTAGACATCCAGCTATGCCGACTGTGACCCGACACAGTCAGCATGAAAACCACACTCTCCTGGGCACTGGCATCAACCGCCAACTGTCCCTCTGCTTTGGCCACTGGTGATGGGGTGTGCATGGGCACTGTAACTGTGTGCGGGCTTGGGGTGGCTAGGAGGGTGATGACAAATGATGGCGCAGTGTCGGCCTCTGACAACCCCACCTGTGCCTCAACAGTACCATCATCATCATTGGTGTCTGTACAGACACCAACTTCAGAGTGCATGTAGGAGGGACCCTGACCCACCTCATAACCTGTGGGGGAAACAAACACGCAGTTTAAGACCTGAACAGCATTGCTTAATAGTACACACATTTACACACACACACACACACACACACACACACACACACACACACACACACACACACACACACTGACAGTCTACCTTACTACCTCCCTGTCCCTGGGTTTACAGACAGTCCCACATTCAGTTACATATGTTCCCCATCCTGCATGGCACTTGCTGACATACACTCATTAATACTACCCATTAATATATCATTCCTCTCCATGCCTACACGTGTGATCACAACACATGACCTTTTACTCCATCACGTCCTTGACTTGAGTGGAGTAGGTTGTACATGGCCTCACTGCTGTCATCCAGTGTTAACCCTGTGTATGTCCGGTCATTGTGTTCATGACCCCTATATGGTAGGGGCTACTACATTCACTACATATTTCACACACCGGAGTCTCATACTACAGGCTTGCTCAGTCCATGCCACATCTGCTGCACAATCAACATATTATGAGGACAATAATAATATCTGGATACACTCACTGGTGTGCTCTGGTAATTCCCCATTGCATCAGTAGTGCTGCAGATGTGGGTAGTCAGTTATCTATCTCTGATGGCAATATGATGTGTATACCTGGTGTGTACTTTCCCTCGCAATGCATGTTCCATGCTACAGACCTTGCTATACTATCAGCTGTCCTGTGATTACATATCAGACATGTTTTCCTGGTGTCTCATGTGTCACTCCATGTCCATGTATGGCATGATCCCAAGGAGAAGTACTGCCATGTGATCAACCCCCACAATCACCTGTGCATACATGGACACCCACACAAACAGACACATATGTACACACACATCTGACATGCATCGACCACACTCCACTCCACCAGATTGCACTTACAGACACAATAAACACCCCCACACACACACCTACATGTGAGGTTGCACAACTTTTGTACACACAGTCCTCCCACTACCCTACTGTCAGCATGCATTACATATGGTACTCAACAGCATGCAGTGCAGATATAGTGACTTCATGCTAGCGCCAGTATACATGTGTGTGATGCATGGGCTGTGTTGGCAGGTGATGGCCCTTCCCCTTGATAACACTGTACCGATGTACACAGTGTTACTGTGGACCTGTTCTGCACCCTGCCTTGTACTGTGCACCATACCTCACAGGTGTACAAACCATTGCTGCATGTGTAGTACTGTGTCAGTTATGTCAACTCCAATGCTCACAGCTCCTATGTGTTTGAGCGACATATACCTGGGATGATATGTGGACAGATGTCATTTGTGAATGCCTGATGTCTGGTTTACAGATCACAACATCAGTGGTGCATGTATGACCAATACAAGACTATTACACTGACAACCGCCAGACTGTACCATGGCTATGGGGGGGGGGTGCCCTACACATGTCCCACAACTCTGCATGGTTGCAAGGTCTACTCATGTGCACATCCTTTGGAGTTCACACACTGCCATCACTATTGCTGTGGAGTTAGGGTTACATCTGTCACAGTTACTGAACCTGATTGTGTGCAGATACAGCCATTCTTAGCATATGTAGGATCCCTGCTGCAGTGCACTGCTGTCATGATGACGCACCCTACCCACCTCCAGCCTTTTTGCAGATGCCTGACAACTATGGCCTACACATGTGTCAGTTTGCAGTGTCCCAAGAATGGGACACTATGTGCAACAGCCTACTACTGGATCACAGTACTATGTTATGCCATGGTGTCGATCTGTAATGGTTGCTATTGTAATACAGGTATATTTACTGTTGTAGCACCATATGAGGGTTTTGTTTCACACATGCCCCTACTGTAGGCCATGTGTCCCACCATTTTTCTTATTCCTGTGGACACATTTCACAATGACGGGATGTTAGTTATCTTGCATGTGTCTGATGTACCCTTCCAATACCCCATCATGGTCTCCAATGTGATGCAGTACATGAACATGTACAGCATGCAGTATGGGTAGGTGTGTTAGATGTGTGCATGGAATATCCCATAGCTATTACATGCCTGGTGTATTGGCAAGCATGGACATAAACCATACTCACTGGCTACAGGCTGCTGCCTTGATGGTATCCTGGAGGGACCTACATAAGAATGTGAGAGAGTTGATGTCAGTGGCTACAGCTGTGGCATTCATAAAGGGGGGGGTGCAGCATTATGGTACATCAACAGTAGATGTCTACAATACTACAGCTTATGCACAACTGTTTATTACTACTACACAGCAACAGACTATGCATATGACATCTCAGATATGCATGATCTACCTGTACATATGCAGATGCATACACAACAGTGGTCTAATGATGTGCCCTGGGGCCTTACCTGCACGCTCCTCATCATGTGTGTTGGTGGCACCCACCTCCACAATGCTCCCTGCCAGTTGTTGGTTCTGTGGGTGGGCAAGTGCCACAAGGCTGCTGAGAAGTTCCTCCACATGAGTCAGGGGTGGATGGATGGCATGCCCCCCCCTGTTGTGAGGTTGGCCCCCTGTATGGCAGCTGCACACCGACATACATGGTGAAGCAGGTCTCTACAATGATGCCGGACCTGCTCATAACTGCGGTTCTGCAGGCTGACATCATTGACCCTGTGGACTAGATCGTCCCACAGGGCGGTCCTCTCCTGCTGATCATGGGCTGTCCTGCCAAAAAGTAGTGGGTAGTGCTGTATCAGGTGTGTCAGGATTACCTCAGTATCTGCAGCACTGAAAGCTGGTAATCTGGCATGAGACATCTTCCCTGAAAGACATAAAGATGGAAACAGGTCTGAGAAACTCATACAGCAGGGTTACCATAGTTCTTAATACACATCTCTGTCTCCCCCACCATATCAGCTACAACAAACCATTCACACAATGCAATTGATATGTCAACAGCTTAACTACCATTGGAACATATGTTGTATTGTACCACGCTTTGTGCTATGTGTTTGTACCACACTGTGTGCTATGTGTTTGTAGGCATGTTCCCTGTGGGGACACTATCTTTACTGGCCTGTTACAGACTAACTCACCTGCATGCCATTGTCAGTGCCACTATGGTTCCACATATGCATGTGGTATGCATGCTATGTGATTGCTGCACATCTGCCATTCTGTGTTATTGAGGATATCTATGCATGCTGTTGGACATGTTCTGGGATTGTGTGGACTATTACAGCCCACATATGTTCCATAACAGTGACACAATAACATGTGTAGGGGTTAGTTGCCAGCTGAACCACCTCCCCCACCTCATCTGGCCATGTTACCAGGCCACATTGCATCTGGGACCCACCATGGGACCTAATCATCTACTGGTCCTGCACTACCTTCAGGTGGAACCACCTCAGGAGATGGTGTTCCCTCCCCACTAGCACACAGAGACAGAACACTGTCACCCAAAGTCAGGTCCAGGGTCTGGTGCATAGGGAGCTCCACAAAGACATGGGGGATGTGCTACATCACCTGGAGCCTTGCAGTATGCATACACAGGGTGGATATGCTTGCTCCTCCTGCACAGCCCACAGCCCAGGCACCTTTATGATCATGTAGCTGCTGTCGTGACTGTCCATGAGTGGGGACGTTGGTCCCATTCCTTCCATAGGGGGCTCAATGGCATACACATTCCAAACAACACTCCCCATCCACGGTGTTTACACACCACATGCGTCATATCCCATAGGTTCATAGGTTCATAGGTAGGTACTAGGCTATCTGCCCAAAAGCATTTATAAGCCTAGCCAGAATGAGTTGGCTTTCGCCGCCCCCTTAGATTAGTTCCCTGTGCCTCTGTCCAGCAGGGCCATTGAAGTGATCCCTGAGGTAAACATTCTGTTTCCCATCCACTCGTCAAGGTTTCTCTTGAAGAGGGTTAGCGAGGAGCTCTGCCTAATGTAGACTGGAATCTTGTTCCAGAGCATGAGGACAGGAATCTATCCCTCCAGCACATCCTATTTATTGTTGTGGTGAGGTTTAGAGCCCTGGAGCGTGTGGCTTGAGGGGATATGGTTTTCTTTAGGTGGAGCATGTCCATCAATTCTGGGTTGGACATGATCTTGTATGTCAGGCAGAGATCACCTCTGAGTAGGCGGTATGCAACCGAGTACAGCTGGAGTTTCTTTAGTCGAGCTGCATATGGCATCTGCTTGAGGCCAGTGATCCTCTTGGTGAGGTACTTCTGTGGTCTTTCCAGTTGTTGCAGGTGTCTTGTAAGCTACATCCCAAATGAGGTATTGTACTCTATGATGGGTCTGATGAGTGATGCATAGAGGGGCCCAATGACCTCTTTCGATCTGGATGCAAACCCTTTTGTGATTAGGTGGGCCACATAGAAGGATTTTCTAACCACTTTGGCAATGTGATTATCAAAGGAGAGGTTACTATTTACTTGGGTCCCCAGATCCCTTATTACGTCTTCCGTATTTAGGGGGCTACCACCTATGTGGTAGTTTGTGGGTACTTTGTTTTTTCCAAAGGGGGATGACTATGCACTTTTTGGCATTTAGCTTGAGGCCATGGTTTTGACACCAGGTATCTGTCTCAGTGAGACCCTTTTGGAGGATGTCTGTGTCAGCAAGGAGGGTCAATTATAGCCCCTAGTTTGCAGTCGTCTGCAAACTTGGTCAGCAATAGTCCTCCTGTGCTTGCCTGTACCTCTGAGAAGTATATGCCGAACAGGAGGGGTCCTAGGACTGAGCCCTGGGGACCGCCACTTGTAACTGATTTAGAGTCAGACCTAGCTACCACAACTCTTACCATTTGGGTTCTGTCCATGAGCCAGTTGGCAGCCCATCTCGTGATGTAGGGGTTTATATTCAGGCTGGTGAGCTTGTCTATAATACCTGAGTGGGGAATGGTGTTGAAGGCCTTTGCAAGGTCTAGGTAGGCTGTGTGGACCACCTTTCCCTCATCTATAGCATTGGTAACTGTCTCAAAGAAGTCCACCAGGTTTAGGAGGCATGATCTGCCCTTAACAAAGCCGAACTGGGTAGGGTCCAGTGTTTGGAGGTTTCCAATGTCTCTGTTAATGAGATCCATGATGATGCGCTCCATAGCTTTGCAGACCAAGCTAGTCAGGCTCATAGGGCGATAGTTTCTGGGGTCTGTTGTGGCTCCACCTTTGTGGAGTGGAATAATTGTTGCTATGCACCACTCTGTGGGGATGTAGCCTGTGGAGAGGCTGATTTAAACAGTGTGTTTAGGTAAGGGGTTAGTTCATCTTTGAGCTCATGTAGGACGCAACCTGGGACACCGTCCGGTCCCATTGATGCTGTGTTTTTCGCTTTGGAGAGGGCTGTTTTAACCTGAGTGTCTGTGATTTTAGGGGCACTACATTCTTCTGGTATAGTTATGGGCCCTTTTTGGGGTGAGAGGGGGATGAAGCTTGCACTGAACCTGTCTGTGAGGATGCTGGCTTTATCGGTCGGTTCAGTGTATTTTGTGCCATTCTGCACTAACTCCGAGCAGATCTGAGAATTGCCACTTAGATTCTTGACATAGCTAAATAATGCCTTGTGGTTATCTTTGGAGTCCATGGCAATTTTTCTTTCGAAGCTAGCCTTGGATGATTTTATGAGGGAATGTAGTTTCTTGTTGATACTGATCAGGGATGTCTTCCCTTCTTGGGATTTTACTCTTTTCTGTACTAGTTTCCTCCTTCTATTGTATAGCTTGTTTATGGCAGGGGTCCACCAGACTGGTTTCCTTTTATTGAAGGAGTGCGTCTTGGTTTTGTTTGGGATAGCATGATCCATGTATTCTTGTAGGTGCCTGTAGAGTGCATTAGTAAAGGATTTTGCAGCTTGGACAACGTTATCCTTTAGCATGGGGGCTTTGAAACTTCCCACCTTGGTCTTAAGTAATGTGAAGTTTGTTTTAGAAAAGTTTTCCACAGTGGTTTCTTTGACCGGGGGTGGTGGTGGAATTTGGATATCCAGAGTGAATAGTTTATGGTCAGATCTAACCAGTGAGGGGTTGACCTCCAGTGTGGAACACCATTCGCCCATGTTGGTGATGACCAGGTCCAATATGTTGTCACCTCTGATGGGGGTGTTGCCCAGTTGATCCAGGGCATTTGAGTTTATAAATTCTAGGAAATGTTGGGCAAGGGAGCTTGTACTTGAGTAGTTCTTCCAATTAATGTTTGGGTAATTGAAATCACCCAATATCAGGGTGTTTGGTAGGACCTTTATGTTTCCCAGTGTTTCCAGGAATGCGGAGTGTGGTTCCTGGAACATGGTGGGTGATCTGTAGCAAGCTATAATTTGAATAGAAGTTTTTCCCATTGTTAGTTTAACGTGAATGATCTCTGAAGCATTGTGCTGTGCCACTAACCTGGAGGTGTGGGTATCCTTGATGAATATGGATACTCCCCCGCCTTTTGTATTTTGGTCTGGGTTTTGTGGCCGAAATTTATGGTATGAGTTGTAGCCTGGTAGTGCTGGGATGCTCTATGGAGCCTTACACCAGGTTTCTGTTACTGCACATATATCAATTTTCTCCACACTGAGGAGTGTGTGCATTTTGAGGTTTAGACTTCTGGCATTGAATAGCATTACCCTCATTTTTTTGTTACTTGTGCAATTTACGGCGGTGGGTTTGTCTTTTGAACCTTGCCTAAAAAAGGCACTATGGGGGATGGCAAGAGCCTTAGCCAGTATTTGAAAGCCTAAGGGTGACAGGTGCAAGCCATCTCTAGCAAAGCAGCATGGCTTGTCGAGCATGTCATCCCAGGCTGACAGACACTGGATCCCCTTTGAATGACACCAGAAGCTTAGCCAATTGTTGAAATTGATAATTTTTTCTCTATACCGTGGTATCATTCTTGGTGAGGGCAGGATGCTACTCAGGGTCAGGGTCATACCGGCCTGGGCTATGTGATCAGAGAGCTCCTCCATGTCTCTTTTCATGTAGTCCAGGGCGGTACGGCTCAGGTCATTAACACCAACATGGACAATGACAGAGTCATATATGTACTTGTTCTGGAATGACCTGAGTGCTTGTGTTATGTGGCGGATCCTGGCACCCGACAGGCAGCTAACAGTAATGTTCTCCTTGTTCAGCCTAATGAGTGGGATGTCAGTGTGCCTGACTATAGAGTCATCTATTACTAGTGTGCTGGGTATGTTATTTTGCCTTGAAGGCTGTGATTGTGTGGCACACTGGTTTTGTGAAGTATGTGTTTCATGGTTTGTGTTGTGGGGTGGAGGTTGCTTGGATGTCTACTTTGGAGGTCTCTGTTGCTTCTGCAGATTTTTATTTAGATCCTCTGAGTATGTTTTTTGTGTATTTATGTGTGTTTTTTGCCGGTGCTGGTTTCATAGGTCTATGTGAGACTGGTGGTGTGATGCAATAATTCTCTTCCCCTCTTGACTGCCTGATCCAGTCTTGGGTTGAGAGAGCTTAGCCTCCAGTTTGGCTGTATAATTGAGTCTCTCGCATGTATTAGTGTTTGGTGGAAGGAGGACAGGGTTGTCTGTGTACATAAGGCAATTGTAACATTGTCTCAAAATGTCCAGATTCACCAGTTGGACCAGAGAGTACACCTGGAACTGCCCTTTGGACATGCCTGGATAGGTACAGTGAACTGTTTTACTGATTGGCTGGTAAGGTCGAATAGAAAGCCTTGTCCTTCTCTACAGTATAGGGGGGGGGGTCTAGTGCTAAGGTTTATTAGTGCTTGCTATGAGTTTTGAGCAAGTGCCAGTATGAAAAGTGAATGGTTTGAGTGCTTAAGTTGAAAGTTTGTCTAGTTCCAAGGGAAAAATTGAAGAGTAGACTTTGTGGAGCCGGGAATAGTTATACCCTAGCTAACCGTCACTGCCTGGCACGCAAAACCTTGCAAATGTGAGTTTTATAGCAGGGAAATGAAAGAGATAGAAATTAGCCCAAAATGGCCAAAAAACTACTCATTTCTGGGCTGAAACCACTCCTCCAGGGACAGATAGGCTGCTCAAAGCTCCCTCTCTTACAGTGAACAGAGAAACTTCCTTCTATTCCAGTAAGGTATTGGGAAAACACAGAAACTTGTAACACAGCCGTGAATTCAGCACTAACCTAAAAACTGGATTATACTAGCTTAGAAAGATGGGAAAACAAGTTTTTTTTTTGTTTTTTTTTTCAGAAAATAAAGCAGATACAATCAAAAAACACTTTAAATGCACAAAAATGGCTATCACACTTGAGTATGTAGCCTACAACAGTTAAACAGGTAATTTAAACACAAAAATGACTGTTAAAGTGCAGGCAGTAAAATGAGTACAATATGTAGCTGAAGCAAGCTTTTTAAATCACAGAAACTCTAGAAAATCCGTGTTTTAGGTGAAATTAGCTAAAGGCAGCAAGAAAATGCAGAAAAATGATACTTAATCACTCCAAAGTCTTTTTGTATCTCTGCTGCTGTAGAACTCTGCAGGGCACCAGGCATGAGCTTGCTAAGCAAATGCGGGTTTTATAGCAGGGAAATGAAAGAGATAGAAATTAGCCCAAAATGGACAATAAACTACTAATTTCTGGGCTGAAACCACTCCTCCAGGGACAGATAGGCTGCTCAAAGCTCCCTCTCTCACAGTGAACAGAGAAACTTCCTTCTATCCAAGTAAGGTATGGGCAAACACAGAAACTTGTAACACAGCCCTGAATTCAGCACTAACCTGAAAACTGGACTATACTAGCTTAGAAAGGCGGGAAAACAAGTATATATTTTTTCTT
>NC_056739.1:1101772311-1101794811 GCF_019279795.1 Protopterus annectens
CAGGAAATATGGACATTAAGCAACATTTTCATAGATTGGGCGACCTGACAAAAAAGGTACGTGCAGTTGTGTGGCATAATAAGCTATTGAGAGCTTATGCTGAGGCTAAAATTGTGCCTAGGGGTCTTAGGGTACAGTTAGAACCGGGCCTTGGCAAGGAAGATACAGCATTTATAAAAAAGTGGCGAGAAACACAGTTGACTGCCTCAAACATGTTTATGTGTTTATTGATAGAATATTACGATCAACAATTGTTAACGCTAAGCAAACAGTTAAATGAAAGCCAACAATGCACTTTTAAATATGAAGATAAGCCTGACTATCAGAATGTTTACACACAGTTTATGCAAGAGATGGATAAATATGAACAGGAACTGCGGGCTAGAAAGTTGAAAAAGTATAGGAGGGATGTTGATGACTTTAAAAATAATAGAATCTTTTCATGGAGGCATGAAAGAAAGGGAGTGCATTTTGATGTGAACAAACAGACACGGCCCAAGCGGAAACGAGTCAGGTCCATACTTCGACAGTCAACAGCAAGCACGTCTGATGGTTCATCTGTTTATTCCAATACAGATACTGAACCAGAATTCGAAACCGCAGGCGGATTATCACCTGAGTTTCCTGTTTCCAAGCGGAATAAACCCCCTTTAGGAGAGGGGGTCGCAAACACAAGAAATACTATAAATTAACTGATCCACACAAGGCCACTGGCCCCACAGACCCGGTTTTACAATCATCATTGACTTTAGATGCTACAAATGATGTTAATTATTTGATAGTTAATTTGACTGAACAAAGATTTAGTCCTAGTCAAATAAAACTACTACAAAAGGGTTTGAATTATGTGCCATCCTTTTATTTATCACATTTAGATGTTGTTAAAGATGTGAAAGAGTTTAGTAGAATGTTGAATGTGAAAAGTTTTTTTGCTAATCAAGGGGCAACAATGACTACTGTACAACAAGATGTTTTCAAGTTTAAGAAGTCTAAATTTGTTCCTATTTATAACAATAACGTACGAATTTTTGAACAAATGGTGTTGAAAGAAATGCATAATAAAAAAATGGAAATTTTTAAGCATTTTGGTCATAATCTAACTATGGCGGAACATGAAGCATTGATTCAACTGTCACAAAATTCAAATTTGGTCATAACATCAGCAGATAAGGGGGGAGCAATAGTAATTTGGGATAAAACTCAATATAATATGGAGGCCAACAGGCAATTGAATGATTCTGATTACTACTGCCCTCTAGCGACAGATCCTACAACTGAATTTAAGATTGTCATTGATAAATTTCTATCCAGGGCCACACAACAACAGATTATAAATACACATTTGGCTACACAACTTAAGGTTGATAATCCCCAGGCCCAATATTTCTATTTAACCCCAAAAATACATAAAAACTTGCAAAGCCCTCCTGGTAGACCCATAGTGTCAGGAAGAGGTTCTATTATAGAACCCTTATCAGAATACCTTGAGACTAAATTAAAGCCATTGTTGACATTAGTACCAGCAAGAATTAGAGATTCCAAACAATTTTTACAGTTAATGAATGATTTACAACTGTCGAACAATAGTTTTTTAGGTACGCTTGACGTACAGTCGCTGTACACTAGTATCCCTCACCAAGGAGGTGTAGCGGCAGTAGACTATTGGATGCATAAATCAGGAATATATTCACAAAGGGAAATACAATTCTTGCTATCTATGTTGAAGTTGGTTTTAGAACATAATGCATTTAAATACAATGATCATTGGTACCTACAGGTTAAAGGTACGGCTATGGGAGCCACTTTTGCTCCCTTATATGCCGACCTGTTTATGGGCTACCTGGAGGAGCTTTGCATATATACTGAAAATTTTCCTTATAAGAATAAACTGACCATGTGGCGCAGGTTTTTAGATGATTGTTGGGTTATATGGGATGGCACTATAACAGAATGGAAAGATTTTTGTAATTATTTAAATTCAAATATATATGGCATCAAATTTACTGGTAAAGTGGATTTGTTTACCATAGATTTTTTGGATGTTAATATAACTAAGGCCATTGATGGGACAATTATTACCACAATATACAGAAAGCCTTTTTCAAAAAATTCCATTTTACATGCCAATAGTTGCCATCCTTCCCACATCATTAAAAACATACCTAAGGCACAATTTCAGAGGGTTCGAACAACATGTTCAGATGAACAGACATACAATTTCTTTGAAAATGATATGGTCAATAGATTTAAAGCCAGGGGGTATAATACAGCTACAATAAACACAGCTAAACAACAAATTAATGACTTGGATAGAAATGTTTTATTGCAAGATAAATCAGCGAGGAAGTCAATTCAGACATCAACCATTAGATTTATGACTACATACGCTAGTAATACCCATTTGATTAAACAAATTATAGACAAGTATTGGCCTATATTACATAATGATCCTTATTTGTCAAGTATATTAGGTGATCATTGTGCATATGCTTATAAAAAAGGAAAAACAATAGGACAACATTTTTCTAGCTATAAACGGCACATCAATACAGCAAAAATTATTAGTACTATTTCTAAAGGTAGCACATATTGTGGGAACTGTACATATTGCAAACTCATGTCTAAGACCTCCTCATTTACTTCCACGAATACAAGTAAAGTTTATGATATATTAAGTTTGATAACATGCAATACGTCTTGGGTCATATATATGGCTGTATGCAGATGCGGAGCGTTTTATGTTGGCCAGACGTCTTGCATGCTTAAACAAAGAATAGCAACACACATTAGCGATATAAAGTGCAATAGGATGAGGAGTGCATTGTACAAACATATTTTGGAACATGCAACGGCACATTTTATATTTGTGGGTATTGATAGGGTTGTTGACATGAGTTTGGAAGATGGGGTAAAACACAATATATTAGATCAAAAAGAAAGAAGATGGATAGTTAATTTGGGTGCCTTGCACAAACCTGGTCTTAATGACCATTGGTAATTTTATATTAAGTATATAATAGGGATTAATGAATGGTTCCAGTGCAGCTACACACATATACGCACATTTACACATTTATGTGAGTGCGTATGAACTATATAATAAAAATAAAAAAATTTTATTTGTATGGGTTTACAATTGGATTCATATCAACTGGTTTAAGATAATTGAATATAATATGTATAACTTTATAAATACTGATTTATGATAAACAGGGTGAGGGTTTCTTTAAAATACGCACGTTGTTTTTGTATTTAAATATGCAACTGTGCGACTGTCGTCACACACTGATGACGCTTTGGTGAAAGCGAAACCGGTCTGTGGGGTGACTGCACGGCTTTAATAAAGCTTTCCTTCAAAGACGGCTGTTGATACTTATTTGTGGATATATTATTCAGTGCTGGACTTGTTTTGGTATTGTATATATATATATATATATATATATATATATATATATATATATATATATATATATATATACCTAAATATATTTGTCAATGTATAGATGTGTGTGCATATCTGCACCATTGTAATTTGTACTCCTTCCACATTGTACATTCCCTACAGTAGAATGACTTTTCTGCTTGATATGTTACAGATATTGCCCTGACATTTTACAGATGAATTGGCTTACTGTTAAACCATTGTAGCTATGTTGTGGAGGGTGCTGGAGTGAAGAACTGCATGTGCTGGATATTGGATTGCACAGCATATCTGTTAGGGCTGTGAAGGGGGGCAACATAGCACTAATTACCAGGTATCTCTCATTTGAGCCCCCACCCCCATTAATAGTGCATATGGTCTGTTATGTTGTAGTGAGTGGTTCAGAATGTTGTTCCCCCATGTGAAAATGCTATACACATTTCTATCTGTGTTGTATATATATATATATATATATATATATATATATATATATATATATATATATATGTGTGTGTGTGTGTATAGCTACATAATTATATATGTAAAACCCATATATATATATATATATATATATATATATATATATATATATATATATATATATATATACATATACATACATATGAACATATTTATCTGTCTATATACAATTGATGTTATATGATTATTTGTGAGTCATACATATATATATATATATATATATATATATATATATATATATATATACACACAGAGCGAGAGAGAGAGAGAGAGCTGTCTATCTGTCTACATTTACAGATAGATATTTGTCCATGCATGTTTGGCTCATAATTTTGGCCTGTACCTCATTCTCTTGGCAATTGACATGGATGATCTCAGGATTGAAGTCAGTAACTAAGGATGACGCATTTGTGTTTCAGACTTGAACTCCTTCAAAATATGTGTTTTAATATATATAACTGTTTACCTAGCAATGTTTAAGTGTATAAGGACAATATTTGACATATATCCCTATTTGTACCCACATTTTGGCACACTTTGTCCAGAATTCTTGCATTAATAGGTTGTGTGGTATGATATTACTACATTTCCTGTACTGTTGAATGATTGTGCTGGATGATATGTTTGTGAAAACATCAAGGTTATATATATCTGCCATGGCTTAGTGGTAAATCACTTTGTGTATGGTGTGCATGGTCCTGTGTACGAACCTTGCAGAGGCTGTTTATTTTGTTGCCTGCAGAACACGGGCCATTGGTTACAGCGTAATTAAGGCACTTTAGAGCAGTTGTAAGCGGGTTTGCACGGGTTTCCGTTGAGCTAAGCACTGCTAACTTCCGGTTACAGTTTCTTATACTCTGTTAGTTTCTGAATTGCTTAACCTGTATAGGTAGTGCTTATCCCCACACAAACAGGCTTAAACCTGCTTACTGCTGCTTAAAAGTGCTTACTCCTGCTTACCCCGCATTAATTTCTTTAAAGAAAAGAAAAAGGGGTTGATAGGAAAGTGGTGAAAAAAGGGGAAGAAAGAGGGAAAGACAGTAGGGAAAATAGCTAGGAATGTGCAGGAAGGGTGTAGGGAAGGTCCATAGCTGCCCATTTCTCCTACAGCAACAGCTGTGCATATATTCCACAAAATGAAGCAGCTTTTTAGGCAAAACAATAAAGCCCTGAGCAGGGCAAGCTTAGAAAATTGTGAAAAAACCCACGGATGGTTCAGAACACTTCAGTTCACTTTATTCCAGAGAAACACAGCACAGTGTGCTGAGCCATCCGTGGGTTTTTTCACAATTTTCTAAGCTTGCCCTGCTCAGGGCTTTATTATTTTGCCTGAAAAGCTGCTTCATTTTGTGGATTACAAGTTTTATTTGGAAGCTGCTGTGAGTTGTGCATATATAATGAATTTGGAGATAGATTTGGACACTCATACCCGTGAGAGATGGGTGAGGACAGCAATAATATGTTATTAAGCCAATTAGACCAGATTACATGTGTCCAGTGAACACGTGTGTGAAATGGACAACTATGTATGTGGCGTGATTTTGTTTTTGGGAACGGATTGCCCTTTTTTTTTCAGGTGAGAGTGGGCTGTTGGGGAGGAATAGTAGGTATATTTGGGGAGGTAGGTTGGGTAGGTTAACAGACAAGACAAACGATGCATACAGGGGAGGTATATGATACATGTGGAAGGTAAACACCTTGATGGGGAGTGGTGTTGGGAAATCAGAAGCCTATGAGCCCCTTAGTGGAAACAGTGGGACTGAGTCCCCACCCATGGGCAGTCACCACTGCACCTTCACAGCCCTGAAGGTGGCTGTGCTAAGGGCTGAGTAGGAGAGCCAGGTCGACCCTCTAGTCATGACACATGGCCCTCAAGCTGGCATAGCATATCTCTGACATCCCTGTGGAGCTCGCTACATACCACGACCCAGACCTGGTGATGGGTGATAGGTTCCTGTCTGTGCCCGCTCCCGGGGGGAGAGGTGAACCCCATCCCCTGTGGTGGTTCCACCTGTAGGTGGTGCAGGACCAACGGACGAGGAGGTCCTGGGTTGGGCCCCAGACTTGTTGGCGCCCGGTGCCACGGCCAGCTGAGCTGGGACAGGTGGGTCTGCCGGGACACACCTTCCCATATGTGATATGGGGTTTAAGTTTTATCAACATATGTGGGTTAATAATAGTCAACACATTCCAGGATTAGGTATAAGAGCATGCACAGATATTCCCATTAATCCAAACATCAGATATGGAATAGTTGCATAGCAAACAGAACACATGCATATATGGGACCACAGTGGTCATTACAACAACATGCAGGTACATTGATGGCAGCATGCCACCAATGTGGGAATATTTCAACATAGCACATGCATAGAAACAGATTTAAATAATTATCAAACAATAGGACATATGTCCAAACATTAGAGTTAAGTCAGCACATACCAATTGAGTTGTGTATTTAGTTTATTGTTGCAGATATGGTGGGGGGGGGATATGTCAATTAACAACTAATATATTCCGGTAGTTCGCATCACTTTCCTAGTCAGTGCTGTGATCTGTTCTTTAAAAGTATTTGTACACTACCCTAGTGCCTTAGTTTGGACAGTAGTATGACTAAAATACTTAACTCATGTCTTAATCCCAACAAAAAAAAATGATCTTCTTCATTCCTAAACAATACCTCAACTAAAAAGAATCTTTCAATATAATTTCATCCAGAAAAACTAAAATTGAGGCTGTAACCCAAACTAAGCTATTAGGCATCATAATTGATAAGAGTCTCAAATTTTGCCATCATACACTTCAAATTATTAAAAAGACACATCAGAAACGTGGTTCCTTGTATAGGGCCAAACAGTACCTTACTGGTTCTGCAAGGAAAGAATAAGATTTAACTTACCTACTTCCATCATTCATATATGCTTCCCCTATCCTCATAAATATAATCATCATACAGAAAGCCAAACTCTCTTTCATCTACAGCAAAGCTAAATGTATTGCCATCCTTGCACATAGAATATATAATTTTGAGATCCTAAAACAACTAAATTGGCTCAAACTACCCAATTACTTAACTTACACACAATTCATTACTGCATATAGTCTTACTCTCTAGAAAAATGCCCAGCACTAAAAGATACCATACAGCCTTACTTTACTAGTATGATCCTACATTCAAGTGAAAAAGTTTTTCTTATTATGCAAACAAGTCAGCCAGTGACTTAATATACTCTTAATGTGTCTCTAAACTGTATAAAAGAGTCAAGGTCCAACCCTAATCCTGGTACAAAAATGGCAAGTAGAACCTTAATAACTAAATGAGTTGCTAAGGGCAGAACAAACAAGAAGACATGACGAAACAAGGCTAGATGTGTTGAACAGGATATGCAACCAGAGCACACCAGAGGCAGATTAAACCTTGGTCTTGCTGGAGAAGAAAATGCCACTCACTAAAGGAGAATCTCCCACTCGAAATACTCCCCACCACGAGGTACATAATAACTACTATTTTTGTGTCTCTAAATTCTGGAATGCCATCCCAATTGAACTAAAAAGGACAGAAAATCCCTCTAGTTTTATGCCTTGACTTAAACAACATCTCACCGGGCCCTGCTCATACTCTTCACCTGGGTGAGACATCTCTCATCGCCAGCTCTTACTGCTCTCCCCATATATCTTTCATGCTCTCTTGCTTAGCTGAAATACCTCTACCATTTTGCCATGTTAACATTTCAGTCTAACCATGCCTTCATTTACCATACCTAATTATTCTCTCATATTTCACCTACTTCTCTCTTGATATCTTTCCCTTATCTTTACTTCATCTAGAAGTCATTTTTTGTAATGACTATAACTCCTATGCAAAATATTTTCTTTCTGTCTACACTTACACCTTTCCTTATTTTGCTAACATCATATCTCATATTTTCTTTAACTCTTACACAATATCATGTCTTTCTCTTTCCACTAACCCCATTTTTCCTATCTCATTTACATCAAGTCTCATATTTCACTTTATATGTATCTGACAAGTTTTTCTAACCCCCTCCTGTCATATTGGATTGTCCATCATCTGACTGCCATACAGTAATTTGTATGTGATACATTATACCTTGTACACTGTAAACTGAGTTGTACAATCAGCTGAATGGCTGGCAAAGATAGTTTTCTTTGTTGAAATGTCTTCTCACATTGTTACTGCTGTATACTACAAGTTTTACTTTTCATAGGTAGGTTCATAGGTAGGTACTAGTCTATTGGCCCTAGGGCCTATATAAGCCTAGCCAAAAAGGTACCCTGGCTTTCGCCACCCAAGAAAATTATTTTCCTGTGCCCCTGTTGAGCAGAGCCACAGAGGTGATCCCCAGGGTGAATTTCCTATTTCCCATCCAATAATCAAGATATTTCTTGAAGAGTGCTAATGAGGAGCTTTGTTTGATATAGGTAGGTAGTTTGTTCCAGAGTATGGGAAGTCTCTGGGACAGGAGTCTATCCCTCCAGCATGTTCTGTTTATTGTGGTGACAAGGCTTAGGTCCCTAGAGTGTGTAGCTCGGACGGACTGAGATTTCTTTAAGTGGAGCATGTCCAACAGCTCTGGGTTTGACATAGCTTTGTATGTTAGGCAGAGATTGCCTCTGAGTAGATGATATGCAACGGAGTAAAGCTGAAGTTTTGTGAGACGGTCTGCGTAGGGCATCTGTCTGAGGCTGGTAATCCTCTTTGTGAGGTATTTCTGCAGCCTTTCCAGTTGTTGTAGATGTCTTGTGAGGTACATACCAAAAAGGGCGCTGTACTCTATAATGGGTCTAATGAGTGACGAGTAGAGAGGAACAATGACCTCTTTTTTCTTGGATGAGAAACTTAAAATTGTAAATGTACTTCTTGTTTATCATACATACTGAAATTATAAATGTGAACGTCATTTAATGGAGCTTTCCTGCCTGAGCGTCCTCTGAAAATGGGCCTTGCCCAGCTGGACTTTCCCAGTAAAAAAAGATAAAGAAACAAATACATAAAAATGCATTACAATAGTTCTTATTTATTTAGTAATTAATTTATTTGCACAAATTCAGACATATGAGCTATACACAAGATGGCTCTATATATATATATATATATATATATATATATATATATATATATATATATATGTGTGTGTGTGTGTGTGTGTGTGTGTCGGTTGCTGTGGGGGATTTGTAATACTTTACTATGTATGTGTTATGACAACAATTATCTAAAATATTTTATTATGGCTTATATTTATGTATATTTTAATGTGAACACAATCAGACATTGGAGTTGTACACAGTCAAAGTGGCTAAAATTGGTGCATTTGGTAGGCATAGTTGTATGTATGCATCTGTGTGTGAGTGTGTGTTTATGTCTATATGCATGAGTGACTTTTTGTGCAGATGTAAATATGTGTGTCTTTTTCCCCTCTGCATTTGTGTGCGTATGCATGTAGGTGTATTTCTATAATATGTTTCTAAGACTGTGTTTATGTTCCTCTGTGTCTATTTGTGTATGTGTATGAGTGTGTGTGTGTGTGTGTGTGTGTGTGTGTGTGTGTGTGTGTGTGTGTGTGTGTGTGTGTGTGTGTGTGTGTGTGCATTTTATATACAGAGATATGGATATTGGTATAGATAGATATATAAAAAATATGTCTGTGTTTGCAACAAAGTGTGTATTTTTGTGAGTGCATGTATATAGAGGAATCTAATTCTAATACTCGAATAGCCATATCATTGAATTCCATTTTGCGAGATGAAAATCACGAAAATGAAATACCCAAATGGCAAATTTTTCCCAGAGCAAGAAAATACTTGCCCATACTACAACAAAACACACACAGGAGTAAATAAAGTCCAGCTATGCAGGGGGCTATGTCCCCCCCCCAATCTGGAGGGCTTCACCCTCCACCCCCCAACTATATACATATATATATATATATATATATATATATATATATATATATATATATATATACCAACTCCAGGATTGCACTACAGTGTAGAAAAGACCATGTTGGGAAGTGTTTACTTGCCATGGGAAAGATTCTCTGTTTGGATATTTTGTTTTCACGATTTTCATCTTGCGAAAATGAAATTCGATGATATGGCCATTTGAGTATTAGAAAGGGATCCCTATAGACAAATACTTGCATATCTTATATTTTTATGCAAAAATACTTCCTCCAGCCATAATTACATATTCCACACTAACTCTTGAACATTAGGCAAAACAAGATGCATCAAAAATATTATATGTAGTTGTATATCAGTTTAGCTAATACAACTTTGATAAAACTCACTGACTAGAAAAATAGTGATCTAAAATACAATACATCTAAATCTACCCTAAAGTGAGTAAAGTACTAAAAAAAATGGATCACAAAAGGAAACTAAAGCTTTTCCCCCAGAACCTCCTTACTAATGCATGCTTATCCTAACCCTAACCCTGCTCATGATCCTAACCCTGTACCTTACCTTAGAATAGAGTATCTGTAACATTACAACTACATGGGGCAAAAGGGCACACACACCACATAACAGCACTAGACATGCAAAACACTAAATATATCCCCTTATCTAGCTCTTACACTAATCCTAACCACAAACACTCATAGTAACACCAATGATTATAAAATGGCAAGCTATCCCTATAATCAGTGTTCTATGTCAATGTATGTAGTGTAGGAAAGGATTCAGTTTAATGTGTATTAGATTTCATTTTTTCAGTCAGCTCCATTAGAATAAATTATCTTTATATTACCTCAATGGTACTGATGTATCCATCTTTTTATCTGTCTGACAGTGTAACCTAGTACTGAGGGAAAATAGTTTTCCAATCTTGTACTGAATTTATTTATATATATATATATATATATATATATATATATATATATATATATAAATAACATTAAAGAGGTTCTCTGGTTCGATTTTCGGCTGGGGTGCCTTCTGTTGGAGTCTCACATTCCAAAGACATGCAGTAGGTAAATTGGACACTCTATGAGGGCATAAGTGTAAGAGTGTGGTGTAGAAGTACTATCATAGCAGGGGAAGCCACCTGGTGGTGTAAACCTTTGCTCTAAATGATTGTCACTGTTGAAGTGACACCCTGTCCCCATGTGTAAAAATGGCAAAAAGAGGTTGTGGATAGAAATATAAAATAAGAAAACTAACAAAGGAAATAAAATCAACTTCATTTTCTAAGTACAATAATGACCATCAGGGTGTGTTTTACAGGGAAATAATGGACTTTTTTCTGAGGACAATAAGGCCCTTTGGGGTGGGTGTCACAGTGAAATAATGGATCTTGCAAGAAGAGGGTCACACAGCACTCTTGGGTAGTCCATTATTTTTCTGAAATGCCAACCTTATTGGGTATTATTTCTTGCTTAAATGTGTGCTGGATTATGGTATTCTGAGGGAGCAGGATCACAATAATTATTATCGAGTAATAAGTTCTTAATTACAAATTATTGTGCAATAGAAGGGGGTTCCCCAGTCACAGCGTCTTCAAGATGTTAGTTTAACACTTAAGAGTCTCATCTGGAATGAGGGCAGTGACTACAGCAACTCAATCAGGGTAGAGGTGTGGGGTGTACCAAGGAGAGTACTTGTGACAAAGAGCTGGAATTGAGGCCTAGAAGTTGATTGTCATATGTAAGCCTGATTCCTAGGGTAACTGTATGATTTATGTGAAGTTAACAAAATGTAGTGCTTTGTGGAACTGCAAGCTGAATGGCTCTGTTTACTTTAATTTTGTGACTGGATGTATACAGTATACCTGTGCCTTTTTCTAAATAGAGCAGTGTATATATATATATATATATATATATATATATATATATATATATATATATATATATATATATATATATTTGCACACACGTGTGTGTGTGTGTGTGTGTGTGTGTGTGTGTGTGTGTGTGTGTGTGTGTGTGTGTGTGTGTGTGCATTTGCATACTGAAAAATTAGGTTGCTATCTTGTCACTACAGTCTAAGAGGTACCTAGTTATATGGTCTAACCACAAAGTACTAGACCCAGATGGGACAGAAATTGGAGATGATACATAAGAACAATCAGTGAGCATAGCACAGTTGAGAAACTGTTTTAAATTGCTCTGTCTACTTATGTGTATTATCCTGGGACCAATGCTGGAAGCTCCGCATGGGTATCTCCATATATAAGCCTGGGTGTAGTTATATACCATATGCCAACTACTGGTTGCACAATGATGAAACCAACCAGTTCTCTTTGTGCTATTGATAGACGTGATATACATTGCTGCCAAACTACATCCCCTAAACCTCTGTTCAACTTCATTTCTCACTGGCTTTGCATTTCAGGAACAAATGGCACAGATACATGAACTGTTGTGTGCCCTATTGTATAGTATAGCTTTTTACTCACTATCTGGTTCAGCAATGGAACATGAGACGCATTTGCTGTGGTATGTGCCCTCTGTGTAGAACTGTGCTAAATTTTTGTAAAGCCAGTATGTTATTGCAGATTTGGGCAGTCAGACTAAACGGACATGTCCTCCAAATACAGCTATTTTTTCTGAAATTGCTCAGTGTACTATTATGCATTGAGGTACCCAGTCTTCTCTCTTGCATAACATTCCCAAATTAAAGCTGAGTATGATATCCCTATCCCTGAGCAACTTGTGCAGTGTTACATAATGGATTGTACATCCTCCAGTATTACTGGATTTCTGTCTGAATGACTAATGGACTATTACCAGTCAGGATGTCCAGTCTGTGCTGATAAAAGAATATCTCGCCAAGATGGTTTGCCAACAGGGCTGAAAAGTTAGAACGTTGATTGAGCTGGCCTTCTTTCTGAATGCCTTGTGTGTTACTAATTTGTAGTACACAGTGTGACCCTGTGCTGTGTAACTCTACCTCTCAATCCTGAGAGCAGTTTTCATTGGTGTTCAGTATGTCACTGGAATGAACGGCACCCAGTAGTACTGTTTTGTGAGATGTTCATTCCAATGTGCTTGCGTGTGGAATGCAGACTAATAGACATGCGATTTATTTTCTGCACTCCTTACCTAACTGTCTTCTTGCCACATCCAGTATGTATTGATTGCAGACAGTGTGTATATGTATATATATATATATATATATATATATATATATATATATATATATATATATATATATATATATATATATACATACATGTACACATAAATATGGTACTTATGTATTATCGCAACCACTTTCCTGACACAAGAAGTGGCTGATTTAAGAGCGCTTCTCCTGTCGATACTCGTAAGTGTAATTAAATCTCACACACACACACACACACACACACACACACACACACACACACACACACACACACACACACACCATAATATTACACATTCACACTTATAACTGTGGGATTTTCAAAGTTTCAGTCATTGATGGCTTACGTTGGCTATTTTTCAGATTACCAACCTAGCAGATCACATTCTTTCACACTTCCCCCTCCATCAAGCTGGTTTACAAATGGGATTGCATCCTGTCTTACTTGTTGTAAATGATGATGATTCTTCTTATTATTATTATCCTTATCATTATTAATATTTCTGCTGTTGTTCGCTGTTTATTAAGCAGGCAACAGCATTGGTGACATTAACCATTTTCATGTGTGTATGTGTCTATGTGCATGTGCGCATTTCACTAAACAACATTATATTTCCCATAATGGTTTCTGTCCTGGCATGACATGACAATGAAATAAACTGCTATTTTTCTATGTCATATGCTGTTGTAATGAGCTTCACACTGTTTTTTAATGTTTTTTTTACACTTTCTATGACTTCTTAGATTTTCCAAAAGAATCTTTTGCTGAACAACACTGTAATTATAACACATGCATATTTGTAACGCACAGTAAACGGGAAGAGTAATTTTTCCATTGTTCCTGTTCCTACTACCAGCCAATGTGATACAACAGAAGTTTGGACTTTGAACACCCCCTTTTAGTACTACATACACTTGTTTCCCAACAACAGCCAGAATTATGCCTGCTTAAAAACCTGGTTGCGATAATATGTAAGTACCATGCATATATATATATATATATATATATATATATATATATATATATATATATATATATATATATACATGGCAGCCTCACTTTGGCTGTAGTTGTGGCAGTAAAGACTGCACTTTATATCACCACAGCCAACCGCTGAGCAGAAACTAAGTAAATTAACAGTCTGTCTTACCTTTCTCCATACTGTTCTGCAATATGAACAGTGCACACTCACTGCTTGACTTCTTCACAACTTTAATCAACATGGTGATGATCCATCTTGATGAAACTTTCTTCCTTTTGGTCTAATTTTACACTGACGGCTCAGAACGTAGCTGCCTGGGGTGGTGGTGGGGACGTGTGATGTTCCACGCAGGTAGTGATATCAACCAAGACTGCTGAAGTTCCTTGATTCATTTCCCAGTCAGAAGGATACAATTTCCATTCTTATGCTGTGGTGTATATAATGCCTATACAGGGGCATTTTGACTATATAGCATAGCTCTCAACCTTCCATCTCCGAAATGAGGAACACTAGCCCTCATAATGTGGAATAAATGGGCAAAATGTGGAACACATACATACAGTTTCAACTAGGAAGGTCATAGGATGGTTAAAATATGCTGGTTTTACTCATACAAAATATCTTTTAATGAATTAGTAAGATTATTATTATCACTTTAACATGAATATCAGTTAAAAATGTCCTAACACTGAATGTGTGAGAGCCTTTCAGTGTGGAACTTTGAGGAACATGAGCTTTTTAAGACCCCGAATGAGGTACATTCCTGCTAATGAGGTACGTTTGAGCGATATGGTATATGTGTTTTTGTGTGTCTGAATAGGCATGCGTGTTCTTCCTAACAAAAAAAAAAAAAAATTCTTAGCAGAAACAAAAATTATTTTGTATAAGGAATGTTTCAGATCCTGGCTTCTTAGGGATTGTTTGCTGGTCTAGAGGCAGTACCATAAACACTGATTGTTGGAAGGCCCTGGCTCCAGGGTACCAGTCAAAAGCTTAAACGTTTCTTTCATATTCCATGTCAGCAGTAGCAGTCTAGGTGTGAAGCTTGCTTGTTGTGATTAATGGACTATTGTTGTCTTAATCCAGTTATTTGTAATTTTGTTGGGAGACAAGAAAACCATATGACATGTTTTCAAGTACTGTCTCATGTTTCTGATAGCAATTTCAGTTCTCTTGGGTATCATAATATAGATGGACTTTGAAGCTGAGGCTTGAAATGGGGTTCTTCATGTCCTGAAAATCAAGTTTCATGTCATGTGGTTTGAAATTTGGATGGTTTACATATTCAATATCTGTGGAAAAGCTTGATTCCTGTTTATTATGGACTATCTACACAGTCTGTTATATGCTTGGTAACACAGTGAAAACAGTGGATAAAGCTCCACTACTTCTATTTGGAAATGGGTATGTTTATAAACATTAACAGCAAAATAAAATTGGGTATGAATATGCTTTGTGCATGTAAAATAATATTGAACTGATTCTTTAAGTCAACAGTTTTCTTCACAAAATCCCATGATTTAAACACATAACGGAATAAAGGCGGCTATGATATATTAAGCAGACAAAGATAATAAGAGAGATGGGCGCTAGGTAAAAGAGGTCAGACCAAAGCAGCCTAGGGCAAAAAGGATGAACCAGAGTAGCAAAGAAGATAACCACCAGTAAAAATCTACAGAAGGATCTAATTAAGTCAGCAAGCTAAAAATACAGAGAGGTGAAAAATTGAACATTGGAAATAGAAAAAAATATCTGAGGAGATTAAATGTAAACAGATTTTAAGGAAAAAAAACTACTGCTTTAGGGTGTTACTGAAAAATCTGCCTGAGCCAGAGTGAGTGGTACCTTTGGCTTCTAATTTCTTTCCTGTCAGCTTCCCAGACTCCTTGCTGGAAAACATAGATTATTGACACAGTAACTATCAATGGTAAAATGGGAGAAAGTGGGGTTTCCTGTGTCTGCATTCCTGAGTTTTCCATTTCAGTCTCTAAGACAACATTCCCGGTGTTTCCAAGTCCTTCTGAAAATGCTAGAAGTCTTCTTGCAAACAGTGTAGTGCACCACATTACTGAGGTGTACAGAACTTCATTTGTGATATAATGTTGCCAGACATCAGTCAGCCATTTTAGCTTGTGAACAGATGTTACTACTAGAGTTGTTAGAATGGTAATGTGAAGATGTGACTAAGTAAAATGATCATGGATAGTTAGCATCCACCTGGTAAACTGCTGAGCAAAATAAATGGTGTCCCTCACTGTATTCAATGATTACCTTGTAGTAAATATATGGTTCATTTACTTGTGAAAGTCCTCTTCTGTTTAGAATGATGTTTCTTTGTCTATCTGTCTGTGTGTGTGTGTGTGTGTGTGTGTGTGTGTGTGTGTGTGTGTGTGTGTGTGTGTGTGTGTGTATGTGTGTGAGACCCATTAGCTTGACACTGGTGCTTCAGTCTGAAAAAGGAATCACTTGTTTATGAGAATTTCAATTTGCACTTTGCTTTCTGACTTCTTAGCCAAGAATACATAAGTGCATAGTTTCAGTCCCCCTGAATGAAATGTTCAGTGCCTGGTATTTTTGTTTCCTGCAAGAGTATAAGGAGCTGATTGTGTTCATTAATTACTCTGAAAATCTGGCATCATCTGTTGGGAATTTTTATACCATTAGTGTTAAGGGATAAACATGCACAAGACATGATACATGTAGCTATAGACAGATTTCATTCCAGTCCTCAAGTTTCTGAATAAAGCTCGCAGACCAGACTCCTGTTGCAACAGCTTTCGTAGGCACATGCTTTGCTTCTTATAATCTGGACTGAGTTTATTCTTTACCCATTCTGTTATTCAGTTTAATAAGGCTATAAAATAGTGTAACACTGCTCTATCTACAGGTGCATGTATGTGTGTGTGTATATGTGTGTATGTGTGTGTGTGTGTGTGTGTGTGTGTGTGTGTGTGTGTGTGTGTGTGTGTGTGTATATACAATTCTTTAAGGGTGTATTATATTTATATACATATCTCTCTCTCTCTCGAGAGAGAGAGAGAGAGAGAGAGACAGTAAGAGAGCATGTGGTATTCACAATCAATACTTAAAAACAGAAATAATATAAAAAGATAGAGGAATAATGCAAATTAACTTTTAGTTTTGCTCTTGTAAAGGAGCAGCTTCTAAATCTACTGAGTATATATATATATATATATATATATATATATATATATATTTTTTTTTTTTTTACTCTAAACACAGCAGGAAAAATGCTGTCACTTCAGTCCACAAATCTGCATTTTGCTTATGCTGTTATAAATAAAGGCAGCAACAGACAGATCAAGCTCTGGTCAGTACTAGCTAGCAATGGGAAATATTCTGTAAGTTATCAGCACAGGGGAGGTGTTCCAGTAGGGAATAACTGAATGAAGCTGTTCCTCCTTCCAATGCCATTTCCTTTGTCATGGAAGAAACCCTCTCAATTTGTTAGTTACATCAGTATACTTTTCAAGTATCCTACCATTATTATACTTTTCATATTTGATGTTAACATTTCCAGATACTTGCTAGAGAATTTAGCCCCATTTCCCAAAATCCAGAACATATTTGTTAAGTTTCTTTTTTATATTCAGTAATGGTTGTCCACATTATACCTTTATCATTAACATACAAGTCAATACACATTATACCTTTATCATTAACATACAAGTCAGTGCAGGCCGCAGTAGTGCAGCATTTAGCATTGTTGCCTCGCAGCAAGAGGTTCTCCCATTCAATTCTCGGCTGGAGTGAAGTTCTGTGTGGAGTCTGCATGTTCTCCCTGCGGTCGGGTGACATATTAAAGACATGCAGGTAGGTGAATGTGTGAATGGGTGTGCCTTCTTTGAAGGTTGGGCGTCAGCCTGGCAACTTGGCACTGTAAAAATGCACTGTCAATCATGAGCAGACCGGAGTTCCACCGTGGCAACCCCTAACCAGGAAAAGATGAAAGACAATGATTACCATAGAAGTCAGTAACCCTAGGCATTGTGACATAACTTCTCCATAAGATTGCTGTTCTCTCTCTCTTTTCTTTAACGGTAGAACTTGTTAATACTAGACATCCATTTGTAATTAATAGATATAACCTTGCAATAAAATAGTTTCTTATAAAAAATATATTTCGATGCATTTGTGATTACTTAAACTACTTTTTTGCCACTGTCGCCATTGTTGAAGGGCATTTACATTTGAAAAAAAAATACAGACATTTTAAAAGAAGACATTTTACATCAGTGACATACATTTTACTGTTACCAGTTGATATTTTATGATCTCCATTATAATCCATATTGTTAGAATATTGGCTGCATGAAAACAAAAGGAAATATGTCGTCTGAAAGCTCATATTATTTGACATAGACACAAAAAACAAAAAGATAATATTAAAGGTAAACTACAGGTAAGCCAGTTCCCATCCATGGAACTTAAGGTTCCTAGTTTGAATAGAAATCCCATTTAAGGTACCCTTCTAATTCTCCTACATCCACTTATGCTAGTTGTCTCTAGACAAAAAAATATATGTGTGTGTGATCCCTATTGAAATGTTGGCACTTGAAATACTGAATGCTCACGAACCAAAAAAAAAGGATTGAAAACCCATGGAAAGAATGAAACTCGAAAATCTCTTTTTCCTTTAAACTTCTTTCTGTACCTCCAGAACTTATATGTGCTAACTCAGAGAGTGTCATAGTTTAACTAATATGTACTAGTAGTATTGTACAGCTAAAGAAAAAAATACTTCAAAAGGCATATTATTAAAATGCAGAGCCTAAACAAGTAAACTAAAGCAAAAATACTAGCCTTGTTACCTGTGGAACAGACAGAGACCTGATAATACATTTGATCAGTCTACATGTCTGCTAACATTTTACACCCCTCCCAGGTTGCCACTTAAAATAAACAAAAGACTACTCTGGCAATGCAGCTAAAATGCATATAAGGCTTTACTATATGATAAGCAGCAGCCATATATATCATACAGCATTTCTAAAATCAGATTAAGACATAGAACTTAATATTGTGAAAGAGAAAAAATAAGTGAGTAATGATTGTCTGTGTAAAGAAAACTGTTATATGCAAACTACCATTCAAAAGCAAACATTAGCTGTACATATAATGGAATGAGATAATACTTTAAGCTACAAACACCATGCGCCACTATGTGGTGTTGTAGAACAATGTGTTTAAGTGGCATTGTGGTAGGTAATCTCACCAAGAAAGAGATGCTTGGCATTGGTGAGCAATGCCAAACTCTGCACAAACATAGAAACCAAAAAGTGAAGGGATCCATTGCTTTTTTTTCCACTTATGTATGTTGTGTGATTCTATTTTTTGACAAAATTATAGATGATAAAATGGGGTAGATAGGAGTGTGGTGAAATGGGAGGCAAGCAAGGGCTAGAACAAAGGGAAAGCAATATAGGAATGTGCAGGAGGAAGGTAGGAAAGAACCATAGCTATCCATTTCTTAAACAGTGTAAAATAAAAATATGTACAGAATATTAACTGAATTTGGACTGTTGTGGCCACAAAGAGGGGTGATAACAATGCAATCATGTTGTATAGCTAATTGGACCAAACCAAGTGCGTTGAGTAGACACATGTGCGAAATAGAGAACTATGCATTGGATTATTATTATTATTTTTTTTTCATTAAGAAGGGAATGCTGTCTAAGGGATGATAGTATTTCTGGGTCAGTTAAATTGGGTAGGAGAGGAAGCAAATGCAAACAAACAAGATGAGACACAGGGACGGTGAGGGACCCACAAGTTTGGGGGCCACCGTGATTGGGGTAGCAATTTCTCTTTTGACCACCACATTGCTACTGTTGTCAGAAAGTCCTTCTATGTGGCAGATCTCATTACTAAGGGTTTTACATCCAGGAAGAAAGAGGTCATTGTCTTCCTCTACTCTTCCCTCATTAGCCCAATCATTGATTACAATGCCCCATTTTTACATGTACCTCACTAGACACCTGCGACAACTGGAGAGGCCACAAAAGTACCTCAAAAAGAGGATCCTAGGCCTTAAACACTTGTCCTATATGGGCAGACTAAAAAAAATCCAACTATTCTCCGTATCATATCGCCTTCTTAGAGGCAATCTTTACTTGGCTTACAAATCCATGTCTGACCCAGCTCTGTTAGAAAAGCTACATCTAAAGAAATCTCAATCCCTCTGCACCACATGGTCCAAAGACCTCAACCTCATTACCACAATCAATTGAACAAGCTGGAGGGACAGGTTCATAACCCAGAGACTACCCATGTTATGGCATAGACTTCCCATACATGTCAAACAGAGCACCTCACTGGCCTTCTTCAAGAGAAATCTTGATGAGTGGATGGGAAATAGAAAATTCACCCTGGGGATCTACTCAACAGGAGCACTGGGAACTAACGTCGGGTGGCATGATGCCAGGGTAGTCCTATGGGCTAGGCTTGTAAAGGCTCCAGGGCCATTAGCCTAGTACACACCTACGAACCTATGAACCTATACATAAAATAATCTATATTTAAAAAACACTTTGATATTTCTTTAACCATTATTAAATCAGAGTTTTCTGTAATTTATATGAGACTATTAATGTGTTTATCAAATAACATGCTGTGTCTGTTTGCATACATTTCTGTCACATCACATTGTATTCTTCAATCTTCCAATGAGGAACTTATCTCTACAAGTAAAAAAGTGTTTTTAAACACATTTTATCGAAAACTCCATCTTGGAACTTGACAAACGTGTTTTTTCATTGTATCTTTTTTTCAGAGCTATTTTAATGCCTTAAAATCACTCCCAAGTGCTTCTTTTACAATTTTAACGTTTCCCTGAAAATGGCAGATGATGGGGCCTGCCTTGATAATGTGATCTTGTTTTCTTGCTTTCATTCATTCTTCCCAGAATACATTTCAAGTCCTCTTTATATGAGTCATGCAAAACATAAGGAAGTGGTGGTGTTTTCTCATGCCATTAAGATAGAATGGCAGGACTATGAAGCACTGTCATCTAAACACACCTTCTGTAACAGGGCTACTCATAGGATCATAGGAGATTGCTAGGCTATCGACCCGAGGTCATTTCAAGCCTAGCCAATTCATCCCAATGTAATACCATAGAAATGTTAGTTAATACCCAAGATTGCATTTTGGGATGACTGCCCATATCCAGGAGGGTTGTGGGCACTATTTCCCATAGGAATTTACAGTGCCCCATCCACTCATTCAGGTTCCTTTTGGACAGTATAAATAGAGAAATGACACTTTGGCTGGAGATAAAAAAAACACTTTGATACAAATAAAAATAACAAAAAGGTAAGCACTTTTGAGATAACCCTCTTCTTCAGACCTAAATACAAACTGATAAAAATCCTGGATTTAAATGCAAGCACTGACCAATAAAAGCAAGGCTTAGGAATGCATCATAAAAAGTTAATTAATTAATTAATGTGGTAAACCTCTTCTCTTCAAAATAGTTTTTAAAGAGATAGTGCTATTGAGGCCAGGTGGAAAATATGCCTTGAAATCCACAATCCATTTTAATTCAACATATTCTGTCTCATTTTTAATGTCCCCTTTACACATTCACTTTCTGCAAAACTAAAAATTAAAAATTATGCTGTGTATCATGATCAATTACATGCTTAGCTAGTGCATTCGTGCATTTGCTGTTACGTATGCCATTGAGATGTTCCAAAATTCTTTCTTTTAACATGCAATTAATCTTGCCGATGTATAATGCACTACATAAATTACACTTTGCTAAATAAACAATGTTTCTTGTGGAACAATCAGCATAAAAGAAAACTCTATAGGCTTATCATTTAGTGGATGTCTGACCATCCAAGCAGACCATATATAGGCACAAGCTTTACAAGTTCTATAGGGGTGGGTACCTCTACGCTGTAAATTAAACATTTCACATATATTATGGTGCTTGTAACATAACCTTTGTTTCAAGTTTCTATTATTCTTGAAGCTAAAGCTCGGATTAGTTCCCAGTACCTGGATAATACTTGGATCAGTCAACAAAATAGGCCAATTTTTTTTAACAATATCACATACTACATTGACATTGTTAGAATAAGTCAAGCACAACCTATTCACAGGTTAATTAACTTTCTTTCCTGCACTTTGTACTACAATTCGACAGCTATCAGAAAAATAGGGCTTGGTTTTACAGATATCGGAGGAATTAACCTCCTCTATTGCACTATCTATGTCAAACTTCTTGTATCCTCTATCTAGGAGATCTGATGTAAGGCCCTTGACCACAGCAGTGTAGTCAGCCCTATCAGTGTGAAGTCTCTTACAGCGTAGCACTTGATTCTTGACTACATTTTTCATAATATGCCTGGGAGGCATGCTGGAGCGATGGAGAATGATATTCTTCCAACAGTCTTTCCTGTGCATTTTAGTAGATACATCTCCTAATATGCTCTTACTAACAAGGATATCCAGAAAGTCCAGCTTTTCTTTTGAAAATTTAAGTGAGAAAGAGAGGTAAGA
>NC_056739.1:1101799811-1101967311 GCF_019279795.1 Protopterus annectens
TCCATGAAACAGGGTTTTCACTTACATCAGGGCAATGGGCAGAACAATCCGAGAGTGTCCAACCAACAAGGACGCACACGCAAATGAAGGAACCAGTGCAGGAGGTAGTAGCAGAGGGGTTTTTAGAACCCCAAGTGCTGCCTAACTCTACTGGTGACTTTTTTATTTATAATTATTCTGACTTGATTTCCCACAAGACATTATTGACTTTTTTGCCTTGGGTTTATCTTTCGTTCCAGATTCAGGGATGAACATAGTAGATTTCATTGTGGATTTGAAACTTTTTGTACGCAAAATTAACCTCAATGCTGTTTTGGGTCCGTCCCCCTCCCTTGCCAACTTGTTGCGTGTTTCAAGTACCTTTAACCCACCTCTGCACCCTAATATTTTGGCTTTTGAGAAAATGTGTGAGTTGGATTTTAGGGCTTGTGCTGATTCAGGTTTAAGAACCACGAAACACTGTTATAACATCACTCAAAATGAGCATGATTTTATTAAATTGCTGATTGATTGTAAAATCAGGATTATGAAACCGGACAAGGGAGGGGGCCTAGTTTGTATGAATCACAGTACATATATGGCATGTATGACCGAATATCTTAAAAATTCGCCTTACCAACAAGTTTGTCTTAATGAGGTTAATGTGGCTTACGCTAAGTTTAGGGCTGCTTTAGACGAACATTTTATTGAAAAGGCTATTGACTTAGAGTTGTTCCATTTTCTGACTATGCCAGCCCCCAGAATGGCATCCTTATTTGGCATTCCTAAAATCCATAAGCGGATTATTGACCCCCCTTTTAGACCCATTGTTGACGGACGTGGGTCCATTTCTTATGGTTGTGCCAAGTATGTGGACAGCATCCTAAGGCCCCTAGTTGAGAGCGAGCTCCAAATTTGCAAGGACTCTTGGAGTTTTTTAACCCATCTTGCGACCATCCCTTTCAAGGAAGATTACAAAATGTTGACAGTAGACGTAAAGGAACTCTACACAGTGATTCCCCAGGATTTGGGGATTGAGTGGATTAGGGATTTTATGTCTGCAAGGAAATGCGACAATAATATCATTTATGTCGTCACCTCCTTGTTAGATTTAGTGTTGAGTAACAACTTTATGTGGCTTGAGGGAGAGATCTTCTTGCAAAAATCAGGGGTGGCGATGTGATCCCCCTGTGGTGGCAGTTTTGCCAACTGCATAATGGCTCATTGGGAGACCACCATCCTCTTTAAACCGGCTGTGTTTAAAGAAAACATAGCATGGTACACAAGGTACCAAGATGATATGTTCATTTTGTGGAAAGGGCCGACTGAAGGTTTTCAAGAATTTATTGAATTGATTTCAGCTTCAACTAATTTTTTGGAGTTTACATTCAACCTACAAAATGAATGTATTAATTTTCTTGACATTAGTCTGCATAAGGATGTGGGTAGAAAAAGATTTAAAAGTACCATCTACAGGAAGCCCACTTATTCCAACTGTTTCCTTCATTTTTCTAGCTGCCACCCCTACCACCAAAAGAGAGCAGTAGTTAAGGGGCAGTTAGTCAGGGCAGCCCGAATGATCTCCGATGAGAGAGATTTCACGAATGAATGTTCTAAGCTTGAACGTATGTTTCTTAAGAGAGGATACCCTCTGAGCCTAGTTTCTGGTATCTCCTCCAAGGTCATTACTAAAAGGCAGATTGGCTATTTTACACCCCTTTTAGGTACAACTCAAGCTTTGACTTCTCTCCCGTTCACCAGAGGGTTGTTTCTTTATGTAACACCAAAGACTGCCACCACACAAGTTTTGTTGTTACCTACAACCTTAACCACTCTTTTATTAGACAAACCCTTGGGCCCTCATTATGGAGGACCCCTTCCTATTTAAACTTTTTGGTAATAAACCCAAGATTACCTTTAGAAGGGGGCAGAACTTGAAACAGTTGCTGCAATATTCCATTAACTCACACCCCAGTACTAGTAAAGGCATGGTTAAATGCGGGAGGTGTCGACAGTGTAAGTACCTCAACACGAATCACCATTTTGAAATAAGGGAGAGGGTATATAAACCTAATGGTAGATTTTCGTGTGAATCTAAGGGAGTGGTTTACTGTGCCAAGTGCCAGGCCTGTAAAGCTTTCTATATCGGGAAGACCGAAAGAAAGCTCAGGACACGCATTTATGAGCACATTTATGCTGTTAACAAAAGGGACACAAACAATGCTTTGGCTAGGCACACTGCAGATTTTCCAGACCATGCTTTTAAGTTCTCTGTGTTAAAACAAATTAATACAGACATTAGAGGATGGCCTTGGCAGATTAATCTAGAAATTGATGAACTCAAATGGCAAATTTCTACTGCTGCTTATTTACCCCCAGGGTTAAACGAAATGGTCTCTATAAAATGTTTTCTAAAGAAGTTGGCTTTAAACAGATAATAGTTTTACTGGTTTTACATGTGAACCTTCAGTTTAGTCAAAGTATTAGTGTCATGGAAGATTTGTTTTTAATGGTCTAATAAGTATTTTTTATTGGATTTGTTTAACAAAAATTTTATTAATTGTTTTTTTAATATTCACACACAGCATCACTATTCTTATATGTTGGTTCAATTGATAGTTAGGACTCTGTGACTCAAGTGTATTTGCCTAAGGTGTACTCCTTTGGCTTTTTAAAATCTACTGAATTGTATCTGTCACTTTAAAACTATTCAATTAGTTTCAACAATCAGTTAATTGGCATTGTATGTGTCATTTATAAGCTTTGCAAAATGGTAGTACCTTGTCTGAAGAAGGAAAAACACAGTTTGTTTCCGAAAGCGCTAACTCAATAAATTGTTTGTTTCAAGTAATCTGCTAAGCCTTTGGTGCTTTTGATTCTTTGTCTATACATATATATATATATATATATATATATATATATATATATATACACACACACACCTATATACACCTATATATATATATATATATATATATATATATATATATATATGTATATATATGGGTCTAGGTCATAAGATCGACAGCTCATATGACTGAAACTCATTTGGTCGACAGCTCATTTGGCTGACAAAAAGTATTCAAGGCAAAAACCTGGGATTTGCCCCCCTCCCCACTGTTGTGCGACTGTGGAGTTGTTATATATAGTTGGGGGGGTGTGGGGGGCACAGCCCCCCACATTGGGGGTGGGGGGCAAAGCCCCCCACCTATACTTTTTGTCAGCCAAATGAGCTGTCGATGAAATGAGTTTCAGTCATATGAGCTGTCGATCTTATGACCTAGATCCATATATATATATATATATATATATAAATATCTGTTTGTGTGTGTATATAAAAATGTATGTAGCATATAGAATACTATATGTGGGATGCAGTACTGTGTTTAAATGCCCATCTGACTGTCTGTCTGTGTGCATGCATTTAAACACAGTTAAGTATTTCTGATTTCCATTTCTTAATGTTTTCAATGTAAAATCACATAATAAATGTATATTAAAGTAAATTCAGCTGTATATTATGGTTGCCATCAATGGTCACATTTCCTTTGTGGACCACAAAATAGCACTCTAATAATGGAAGGACTGACTCAAAGTGAATAAGAATCTCTTACCATGGATCTGCATATACCAGATATGCATCCCACACTGGGAGGATGTCACAAAAAAGCATAAAAGAACTTTTTATGAATATTATCAGTGCACCTAGTTGATAGGGGTTCCACTTGTCTCAATTCCTACAGTTCTGTCCTGTCCTGTGTGTGTGTGTGTGTGTGTGTGTGTGTGTGGGGGGGGGTCTTGAAATGCTGTGTTGATACTTTATAAGAGAAAATGTTTTCTGACTTTTCTCTAAATGTTGCAGAAATCTTTGATACTACTTTTAAGTTATCTTAACATATAAACTATTATAAATAACCAACATTTAAAGCTTAGCATTTCAATACTGTGTTTCTTCTTATGTAAATTTGTCAGAAGAGATGACAACTGCCTTTAAACCCCTGACTGATCTAATTGCTATGTTTTGCTATGAAAGGGGAAAGTTAAGTTCTCCTCCTGTCTGCAATAAAAGCATTGGAAATCAATTCCACAGCTTTCGTTTTTTTTTTTTTTTTTTTAATATCAGCTGCTGTGTTCCCTGACATAAGTTCATAGGTTCATAGGTAGGTACTAGGCTATTGGCCCTAGGGCCTATATAAGCCTAGCCAAAAAATGTACCCTGGCTTTCGCCACCCAAGAAAATTATTTTCCTGTGCCCCTGTCGAGCAGAGCCACAGAAGTGATCCCTGGGATGAATTTCCCATTTCCCATCCAATCATCAAGATTTTTCTTGAAGAGTGCTAATGAGGAGCTCTGTTTGACATAGATAGGAAGTCTGTTCCAGACTATGGGAAGTCTCTGGGGTAGGAATCTATCCCTCTAGCATGTTCTGTTTATTGTGGTGACAAGGTTTAGGTCCCTAGAGTGTGTAGCTCGGAGGGATTGGGATTTCTTTAAGTGGAGCATGTCCAACAGCTCTGGCTTTGACATAGCTTTGTATGTTAGGCAGAGATCGCCCCCTGAGTAGGCGATATGCGATGGAGTAAAGCTGTAGTTTTTTGAGACTGTCTGCATAGGGCATGGGTTTGAGGCCAGTAATCCTCTTTGTGAGGTATTTCTGTGGTCTTTCCAGTTGTTGTAGATGTCTTGTGAGGTACATACCAAAAGGAGCATTGTACTCTATAATGGGTCTAATGAGTGATGAGTAGAGTTGAACAATGACCTCTTTTTTTCTGGATGAGAATCCTTTTGTGATGAGATGAGCCACGTAGAAGGATTTCCTGACCACTGTGGCGATGTGATTATCAAAGGAGAGACTACTGTCCACCTGTGTCCCAGGGTCTCTTATCACATTTTCAGCATTACGTAGACTACCAGCTATGTGGTAGTTCATGGGTACAAAGTTTTTACCAAAGGGGATGACAATACATTTTTTGGCATTGAGCTTCAGGCCATGGTTGACACTAGGTATCTGTCTCAGTGAGGCCCTTTTGTAGTTTGTCCACATCGTTAGGAGTTTCGATTATGGCTCCTAGTTTGCAGTCATCTGCAAACTTTGTTAGCCAAAGACCTTCTGTGTTAGCCTGCACTTCAGAGAAGTAGATACCAAAGAGGAGAGGACCCAGGACTGAACCCTGTGGTACTCCACTTGTCACTGGTCTGATGTCGGATTTGGAATCTGCTACTTTCACAGTGTGGGCTCTGTCCATGAGCCAGTTGGCAACCCATCCTGTAACATAGGGATTTATACCTAGTTTATTGAGCTTATCTATAATTCCAGAGTGGGGGATGGTGTCAAAAGCCTTGGCGCGATCTAGATAACCTGTGTGAACCATTTAACCTCATCTATGGCTTTGGTGACTGCTTCAAAGAAGTCAATCAGGTTTAGGAGACATGATCTGCCTTTTACAAATCCAAACTGGGTAGGGTCCAGAGTTTGGAGATTACCAATGTCTTTGTTTATGAGTTCCATGATGATACGTTCCATGGCCTTGCAGACCAGGCTCGTCAGGCTAATGGGGAAGTAGTTCCTGGGGTCCATCGTGGCTCCACCTTTGTGGAATGGGATAACCGTTGCGGTGTGCCATTCAGTGGATACAAAGCCTGAGGTGAGGCTATGATTGAACATGGTACTTAGGTAGGGTGCCAGTTCATTCTGTAGTTCGTGTAGAACGCAGCCTGGGATATTGTCAGGTCCCATGAATGCTGTGTTCTTGGCTTTGGAGAGTGTGTTTTTACCTGTGCAGCTGTGATTATAGGAACATTGCATTCTTCCGGTATAGAGATGGGCCCTCTAGGGGGTGAGAGGGGGGGTAAAGTTAGCACTGAACCTATCTGCTAGGATGTTGGCAATATCAGTTGGTTCTTTAAATTTAGCACCATTGTGCTGTAACTCAGAGCAGATCTGAGTGTTCCCATTGAGATTCTTGACATAGCTATAGAATGCTTTGTGGTTGTTTTTAGAGTCAGTGACAATTTTGTTTTCGTAACTAGCTTTGGAGGATTTTATGAGGGATCTCAGCTTCTTACTGAGGCTGACCAGGGAGTTCCTCCATCATGGGATTTTACTCTTTTTTGCAACAGTTTCTTTCTTCTGTTGTAGAGTTTGTCTATGGCAGAGGACCACCAGATTGGCTTCCTTTTTTTGGAGGATAACATCTTGGTTCTATTAGGGATAGCATGATCCATGCACTTGTGTAATAGCAGGATTAATTACCCATCTAAGACTGACAGCAGCACCTGACAGGGTAAACTACAGATTTAACTGTGTCTATATGTCATGCAGGTAGAGATGAGTTTCTCTGCAAAGTATGTGAGAAGTTAAGCTTAAAAAAAGTTTGCCTCCATTGCAAGAAAATAAAAGTCATAAAAACTACAAGCAAATTTCTGGTACCTACACAATATTGAAGCCATATTTTAGGGAGAAAAGAAACCTAAGGACTGAGTTAAATGGTAGGACAGGGTGTAGTTTTCCTTTAAAGAAGAGCATGTAAAAGCAGGTAAATCCACTACTTTGTTTCTCAGCTCAGCTGTCCTCCAAACAGGAAACTTATTTCTGGAAGCAGTGCAGAGTGAAAGAGTGATCCAACCAGGCATGGCCTTAGGTCAGTTGAACTTGTTGTGCCCAACAGGGCTCTACTCCCAGAGGGGGCCATTTGTCAGGCTGTCATAGGGTTATTATGATTTATACAACCTACAGGACTTGTCTGAAAGACACTGTAGAGAAGTCCAAGTCATTTTTCTACTTGTAGTATTGCTTCTGCAGTAGCTAAGAATTGAGTTAATAGAGCAGACTACATTTGCTGTCATGCACTGCACAAGTGAATAGTATAGTGTTATTATTATGTTCTGCATAGTTCAGTTCAAAGACCTGTCACTACATTTAGCCTAAACTTGAGGTCAGATCAACTATTTGCTTTTGTGTATTCCTCTGGTTACCATTGAGGAAGATAGTAAAACCAAGTTGAATTTGATGACTGGCAATAATTCTATGCTTTTTTTTGCTTCTCTTACTGACATGGGCTTTTTGATTGGTTGCTAATGAATATAATTATACAAAATAAATATGAAGTAGTCAGCCCCAGCTAGTATAAATAGAAAGGGTCTATATTATATTATTGCACGCTTAGAAAAGTGAATGATAAATAATCGACCCCATGTAAGCGAAAGCTTACAACGTCGAAACCTCAATCCGAAATAAAAAAAAAAACAAAAAACTTTAAAACATTACATAATGCCACCGATGTGGGGTGCTGTGCCCGCCACCCCCTACTTAAATATACCAACTCCGAGATCGCACTACAGTGCCAAAAATGGCAAAGTAACAAAAGCGGCCAAGCAAATTCTTTCCCAGGGAAAGAATTTGCTGAAAAGCTACTTAGTTATTTTGCCTTTTTGCTCTTGTCAGTTTGATCAAGATGCATTCAACAAACTGTGTCTGCAATCTGGTAATAGGAACCCAATAGAAACACTAGTAAGAGCAAATAAAAAAAACTGCACAGATGCTGTGATATGAAGTAACTTCTGATCATCAAGATTTGTGTCAGTATGCTATCAGTTCAGCAGTATGGCAGAGAAACACTTGTCCCATAGAAGTGATACATATGTATGTTGAGTGGATGGACCTAGATGTGGATAGAAAATCTATTCCACTTAGCTAATACAGGGAAATAAACAGTAACAGAAATAGTTTGACTTGTAAAGGTACTATGGTGATACCATAGTTTCAATCGCATGCAAAATGGGAGAAAAACAGAAATGTAAATATAATAAATGGTTAGACTGGATCAAAGAGGAGTTTTGGGGAAAGTGTACTGTAGAGAACTGAACACATTGCATGTGTTTTTCATGTTCTTCCTACATCAGTGTGGCTTCCTTAAATCATTCTGATTTCCTTCTAGCTGTCAGAACATGTTATTAAGTGTTTTCTCTAAATTGCTCCTGCATCTAATGCCTACTGTTGTCCTTGTGGAATGGCCTACAACTGAGAATGTCTTGTAGATATCAGTCTTCTTACCCAGTGTAACAAATAATTAAATAAATAAAAACAAGCTTTCAGAAATAGCTCTAAGTGGTTGGAATGTGAGCAATGCTATTTCTAAGGAAATGCTTGAATATTATTATTATTATTATTATTATTATTATTATTATTATTATTATTACTATTATCATTCATTCTAAGGAAGGTCTACCATTTTACGTGGGCTTGTGGAAACACACTGACAGAACAAGCTGTGAGAATTAACTGCGTAAAAACTCAACAATTTGCAACAGGTACAGGAGATGATGGACGTCCGTCCAGGAAGAAAGTGGTACTATGCGATAAAAATGTACAGTGGAGTTTAGAAAATGCTTATTCTTATTTTATCCTCCTTTCTTCCCACAACCATCATGCCAATCGCCACTGTTTCATTTGTTCCACACTTTCAAGGACATTGGGCATGGGAGGCCAGTGTTGGGGACTGGGATGAGTCTGAAGATTTTTCAAATGGGTTTACTTCAAATTAGCTTGGTCTGTTTGATTTTATCTGCAGCATCTCCCAAAGTCAGTGCTGCAGGTAGATTACCTAACGTATCTAGATAGGTTGATAGTCAACTTCCGTTTTAGCATGTTTCTTGACAAAATATAGAGTGATAAAGCTTATTTTGTTTTAATTTTTAGTTATAACATACACTTATGATACCTAATATGAAACAGAGGCCAGTGGGTGGGAAGGAGAGTGCAGGTTGGGGTGATGTGATGCATAGGGGGAAGCTTGGGTTCCTTCCAAAATGATTCCCACAATTGCTAAGTTGACCATGAATTCTACAACTTTTTTTTTTTTTTACCTCAAGTTTTTAAAACATTCAAAACTTACTTTTATTGATTAAGTAAGTGAGGGATCTTGAGCTTAGTCTGAGAAAAAGATTTTACACTAACAGAAAATTGCCAAAACTATGAAAATGAATTACGAGTCAAGCTGCTTTTCGAATATACAACAGTATGATCAGTATATTTTGTATCTTTGAAAGAAAAAAAATATAACTTACTATTAAATGGTATATTAGACATAGCAGAATAACTGTTTTTAGTTTCTGACATAAGAATGCCTTGTATTGCAGGTCTCCTGTCACAAATCTTTCAAAGGCATTCTTCTATGTATTGTTTTATCCCAAGAATGTACTAACATTATGATATAGTGCCTTATTAGCACCTCAGGAGTGTTATCCCTCTAGCTTTTCACTCTTCTGCAAGGACTCTGCTCTGAAGACTCTCCATTACTCTGTATGACGTATGCCAGGATGTTGGCTGACTGCGTTTGCCTCTGCTGGGTTTTCTCTGATACCATCTTTACTGTTGTTGTTGCTATGACGATATTTTCTGTCTTTTTTTGTCCAAGGCGTGTCCAGCCATTTCTTTGTGTTTTTCCATATTTTGTGTCCTGTTAGTTTCACTTGCAATGTATTCATTTATTAAATGTCTTCTGTGTTTATATGTCTAGTATCATAACTTATTGAGGGGGGTTCGCTATTTTTATCTAAGTTACAATTATGCATTAATATATTGCTCATTGAGATCTTGATACTATCTAGATCTTCATTAAGTTTTTCTATTGTATAGGTTACTAGGATTTGGCATGAGTTTACTGACGTTTACAGTGGAAACTTTATTATTCTTTGTTTACAGCTTTATTTTGTGGGCATTTGGGGTCGTGCAGTTTGGATGCACTCTTAGAGTAGTTCTCAGTTTTCTGTTTTACTTGACTAATCTAAGACTACAGCTAGATTGCACCTTCTCATTCCTAATCTACATACATATACCTTACTGGATATCTGTGTTCTGCATGGTTTGAGTATAACTGTGGATACCTTCATGGATGATGCTATGTTCTGCTTTATGCTAGGGCTCAGAAAATAAGATTTTTTTATTTGTAAAACATTGTTAGACACAAATCTAACCTCTTCTTTGTTGTTACTATTCTTCACATTCTGCATTGATTTTCATTAAGTGTTTTAGTTGTATTGTACCATCCTATTTATTATAATGAACATTTTCTTGTTGTTGCTTTACTAACTCTGGTAACTAAGAGTTAGGACTTCATTTGGCACTTGACATACCTCTTCCTTGTACTACGTCCCCCCTTACCTCTCAGACTTCTATCAGTGTCTTCCATTCTTGCCAGAGATGTCACATTCTGTTACTGTGATGCAGTTTGGGTTCAGAGATGGTTTGGTATGATGAACTCTGTCCCCCAAGATCTGATGGTTGTTTTGATACTCACACATTTTGGCCACAGATGAAATAGATCGCAGTCTGGTTTTCCATCCTGTATGATGCAATTAGGATTCCAGCTAGTCTTACTGGACAAGTTTTAAGAGACTTGGACACTAATGGTCTCTTTAAAGGTACTCTATTTCAATGCCAGGTCTATTTGTAACAAGTCACAGCTACATTTATTATGGAAAACTGTGTGATGAGTATCATTTTTTTAGCAGTTGCATTAATACATTTCCCCAAGACAGATAGGATTGTAGGTGTGGTTGCAATCTGGTTTTGAAAATGTATGTACATCACCAGACACCTGCAAGTGGAGAGAGCTCAGAGGTTTCTCACCAAGAAAATTCAGGGTCTTCAGAACATGTCCTGTGTGGATAGACTGAAGTCATTGTCACTCTACTCTGTGTCATATAGACTGCTTAGAGATGACCTCTGCCTAGTCTACAGAGAAGTCTCAGACCCTGCCTTAATGGAATTACTACACATCTGCAAGTCAAATGGGACAAGACTCACTTGATCTAGGGACCTTAACCAAGCTTGAGACACAAACAAAACATGCTGGAGAGACAGATATGTCTCCCAGAGGTTGCCACTCCTCTGGAATAAACTTCCAATTCATGTTAAACAGAGCTCCTCTATGATCCTATTTAAGCGTAACTTGGACAACTGGATGGGAAACCACAAATTTACCCCAGGGGCAAGTGGTGCTGATCACAGATTTGCATGCAAATACAGACTTTATCTTCTGGTCTATAAGGAAACAAGGGTATAATATGGCTAGGCTTGTAAGGGCCACAGGGCCATTAGCCTAAAAACCTCCTATGATCCTATGATCCTATGATCACTGCATCTGAATAACATTTAAAATAGAAGCAATGATTTTTTTTTGTGTGTATTTTTAGGACACACAAGTAAATGGTAAATAGCTTTTTGTCAACTATCCAGCCGATACTCTTGGGGACATTCTTTTAAGAGTATTTTTTTGCTCCTGTCTTTTAACTATCAGTTGCCCCAAATCAGTGTCTCTAGTCATTCACTTGGGCACTCTCTATTCCCTCCAGCCATGCTCAGGGCAGGTGAGGAGATTAAAGCTCCTGATGCATCAGTATATTGCAGACTAAGGTGTTTGTCTATTATGCCTCCCCCATGAGCAAACATTGTATGTCCAGGGGTAGATGTGTAATGGGGATATGCTGGCATAGTCCTACCTCCACAGCAAGTCAGCTAGTGTCCCCCACTTATTCTTTCTTAGGATCATGTCCCATCTTGTGTGTATCCAGCCTCCTGCAGAGATTGGCTATGATGTGCAACCAAGTCCATTGGAACTCGGAACTGCAACCTACGAAAAGCAAAATTGAAACTTAAAAATAAGTGTTTTTGAATGATGGCAAGTCCCCCTGCATTCCTTCACACCCTTGTGGTTCTGTAGATGGTAATTGAGAATAAGCAGTTTTAGAAGACTGGCTTAAGTTAAATTTATCTCACTCAAACATAATGTCTCAGTCTCAGAGGTAACACTGCAAGTGGCGCTGAAGAAATAGGAGTCGACCAGTAAAAAGAGATGTGAATTTGGTAAAGAAGAAATTGACTATTTATACCATTCAGAGTTAATGGCTTTAAGATGTACTATTTATGCACTTGCATCCTAATGTGGCAAAATATTTGCAGTTTGTTGTTTATATGCAGCTTACGTCTGTGTTAAAATTGGCTTTTATATGCTAAGTAAATCTGGAAATATCAGGTTGGAGGGGTGGCTAACCCCTAATACAGACAGTACAAAAATCACTGAAAGTGATTCATATAATTACTTTTATATATTTTAAGATGGTTTGACCGCTTACAGGCATTTATCAGTGTTGACCATTTTAAGTTCTATGTTAGTAGCTGCAATGTTTTTTTTTTTATTCAGTTTGACTACGGGACTCATTAGTCGGATATGTCAGGGTGTGCCTCCCAGTTACACTGCAGTGCTGTTCAGTGGGAGGAAAACCTACCCATCATATAAATAAGGAAACTAATATGTATGCTGAATTTATATTATATCTAGATAGATAGACAGATACATATAGATAAATAACAGATAATTATGCCTAGTGAGTTTTAATATTGCTTGAGAAAGCAGTGATTCATTTACTTCAACCTTCTGTCCAGCCACCACTGTAAAATAGAAGGGCAGCCTGACAATTTGCTGTAAATTGATTAACAAATTAATCAGCTTGTCTTCTGACTTCCAGCACTGCAGAAAAATGACGTTAATTGAAATTGCTCAATAATAGCATGAAAGCAGGGAATGGGTTGAAAGAGTAAAGCAATTAAAATGTCGGATAGAAAAGCAGAACAAATGACTGCAATAAAGTGACCATGAAAAGAATGGTAAATGAATGAAATCTGCAAGGGTGATTAGGCCTGTAAATGTAGTTCATGGGTCATCTTCTGGAAATGTTATGCCTAATGACGCTGACCAAAATGAAGATGTTTTCTTAAGCTACAACAGTGTGAGGCAGTTGATCTGCTTGGTGAGCATTTGCAAAAGTAATACTCTTTCAAGTCACTATGAAAAGGAGAATTCTTCTCTCTCCAGAAGTACACTTTATTATTTATATTTACCAGCATTTAGAAGTTAGTAGCAACATTTATGTTTCATGTATAGACCTGTCAGATAAATTCATTAATGCATTTAGGGAATGCATGAAAATTGTCTATTAATGTACTTTTACATTATACTGATGAAATGAATAATTGCTTTAAAATCAGACAAATGCACTGCTGATGAATTTTAAAGCATGTAGTCTATGTATAGCAGGTAGAACTTTCCATGAGCACCTGTTATACATGTGTCCCATAGTAAATTGATGGATCATTTTGATGTGTAGAATGACAGTACAGTCCTTGTATAAAAGGCCAACCTATCACATGACACTGACCGTCATGAAAATCAAAGGACTGCAGGAACACAAGAATTTGAGAAATGAAGTATATGATGTACTCACAGGTTATAGTCATATATATGACATGATAACACAAACAAACCCATTTCCATGGTGAATTTAAGTAAAACGTTGTGCAACACGGTGCAGAAACTAGTGGCAGACATTCATGCAGTCATGCATACACATATGTAGTTGATTAGATGTCCTGCATTGTGCTATTACAGCATAGCAGCATTGTACAACAGAATTTGGTAGTGAATGTCATACCTGTAGTACCTCGAAGTGAAGAAAATAACTGCCGTGGATGGACCTGAGCATATCCACATGTTCACCACTGATCAACTTTGACTTCTGGCTTATTCCATTCCCCATCCACCTTCCTCCATGTGTATGAGTTGTTTCATACTGTGTGGTCCTGCATGTATTCCATTTGTTGAATGGCCTTCAGACTTCTCAGATGGCAACTCCCTGTGTTTGCTGAATCCTAAGGCTAAACAGTGAGGCCTCAGATGAGAAACTATGAATTGCAAATGGATCTGTCATATTTAGTCTAACTGGGCACGGTACCTAGCTGGAAGAAGCGATGTGTGGTGACATCAGCATACAGAGGGTTCATACCACATACCATGGAACCCTGAGGTCCCTGGTTTCCATCAGCTGTCACACAGAATGTGGTAAAAACCACAGTCAGCCTCTGAGATGGGAGAGCATAGACTTTTTATCCCGTCTCTATGAATGACCATTCTGGCATACCAGGTCCATTCCTTTACCTGGGTCACTGGTGATACAGAGAGATCTTGTCTCTGTGGAAGTGGGTTGGCCCAGTAGCTTATTGCAGATAGTGACACTGACATTTGGCAATTAAGAGTTAATTGTACTGAAGCATGATAGTACGTTGTGCATTTCTGCAATGCCATGTGACAATTGATGGATAATTATATCAGTATTTACATACTGTTGACAAACAACCTGTTTTTTTTCTGCAGTTATACTATCTAGGGAAATCAATTATGTTTTTTTAATAATAATCTCACTAATGCAGATAAGATCTCATCTGCAAAACGTGGTAAAAAAATGGTATTGCAGTTCATTAGGGTACCCACAATAGCCTGAAGAATGTAACTGCATGTCTCAAAACAGTGAGAATTTGAGTGGATAAGAATTCTGAGATTGTCATATGTCAGAGTAATCCTCTTACTTTAATATACAATGATCTTGGGATTAGTTTATATAAGTGGCAATGGTTTGTGGGACACAGCCTCCATGTGTAGGGTGCAGGAAGATGAAACTCTGCTGCAAAACTTTTAAAATGCAGCAAAATGATTTACAATTTCCTTTTGATTTGTTAAAAATCACAATTTAATTGTCAGCATGTCAGGATTTACAGTGCAGGGTTTCCACTTCTAAAGGACAGCTAATTTCCAGTTCATTATTGCACATATAGGCACGGGGAACAGTTAGATGCCTCCCTCCCTATAGCTCCCCATAGACAGTATATGAATGCAAAGTCTTGGACTGCAGAGGATTTAATGAGAACAGCTTCTTCCTAGTGACATTCACTTTAAGGAGTCCAGGTACTAATGCACCTAGATGTAAGCAATAAATAAATATGTAATCTATGTAAATGCAGCACCTAAATGGGCTGTGTGTTCTTATTATCAGTCGGAAAGCAAACAGAGCAGCAGGGGTTGTACTGAGCACCGCATAAGGTAGCCCCCTTCGGGCTGCACAACTGGTTCACATGATCATGTGTGTGTGTGTGTGTGTGTGTGTGTGTGTGTGTGTGTGTGTGTGTGTGTGTGTGTGTGTGTGTGTGTGTGTGTGTGTGTTGAAGACATAGTTTTTAAGTTTTATTTTCTGTACTTGGAGTGTGTGTGCACTTCAAGAAAAGTGTGTACTTTATATGCAATACAGTGCATAAAAGGCTTTGCCTAACACATTTGTTCACGTTTAGGTATACTTTCAGAAGGTTTAGCCATTTATCTACTTTATGTTGAAAATAAGCCGCTGTAAATAATAATAACTGATAAAAATAGGAATTGCATACCTCTTAGTTTTTTTTTATTATTAGTGGATTCAATCTTTTATTATTTTATTCACTTGCTCTTTGTTGACTGCATTAGTCACACTATGCCAATGGCCTCTTTTTAGGGGGCACCAGAGACAGTATTCATACTGACAAGGAGAAATTTGGCCAGGACACTGGGAAACTTTGCTTTGGCTCCAAGGGAGATTGATGTCTGATTTCATACATTTCTGGGGTGAATGAGTTATTACTACAGAAAAGCATGACAGAAATACAATAGATACCCCATATTGCACACATTTGTTAATGATTCTGCATATCTCACAGGCACATCAACATATAATGTGCATTTGCGGATGATGTTTCATATCACCTGCCACAACAACATATAATGTACATTTACTGGTGAAGATGCAGATCACACAGGCATATCAATATATAATCTACATCTGGTGGGGCTTTTGTCCCTTTATTCTGTTTATATGACCTTATACATAGACATTTAGATACATTTTTTTCATGCAATAATGTCAAGTATATTTGGCAGAGACACACAATAAAACTTTAACACACATTAAGGATTGGCTTCAAAACAATGAGTGCAGAATTGTGTAAGCCTGACATGGAATGAAGAGTTTGATGTAAGAGATGGGATTAAATGCAACACCGGCTTAAATCTAGGATCTTTATCGAACACAAACTTAGCGTGTTTGTCCTTTCTTTACAAAAGACTTCATCAGAGTTAATTTACAGGAAATTACATCACACTTTAAAAACATTCTACCAATCACATCAGTCACCTACTGAATAATGAATTAATTCATAACATCAATTTAAAAAGTTCTAGAAACACTTAAAGAACACATTAAATCCAACATTTGATAAATAAATTATAAATTACATAATTATTTTCTTAAAAAAACATATTTTATAATAATAATCTATTACTCAAATAATAAAGCAAATTTTGTTAGCCCAAATTTTTAAAATACTATTGATAGAAATATTTTCATTTAAGCCAGGTTCTGCACAAGCATTTAAACACAATTGCCACATAATCTCTGTTATTTCTAATGCATTATCAAAGTCTCCCCATCTTTCATCTACTGCTATCTTATCAATAACAAAAACTTAAATCTCTTAAACTTATTACATTTTTTTTGCCCGCATGCACCACCCTAGTAATGTGTGCTAACCTTAACCCTAACACCACCCCTTCCCTGAAATCTAACCCTACACCTTAACATCATTAAAACCTTCCTGTAACACTGCCACTGCACAAGACATACTCAGACACACAACCATTCATAAACACACACAAATGACACTACATCTATCCTCTAACCTATCTGCTACACTTGCCCTAAAATACGCAGTCTCACGCACACATAACACCAATCCTTCATTCATCCCTGACCCTAACCCTAACTCACATTCAAACACACACACAGACACACACAAACATGCTCTCAACCCCCCAACCCTGCTTACCTGTATCGAGATTCCATACCTTTCAAATACCCACAGTTCGGCCATTCATACTGTCTACATTACATCACACCCATGTGTTTGTTGGACAAACGTGCGTACAGTAAAATGCAGGGGACCCATATATAGAAAGCAACGAAAACAAAAAATGTTTGAAACACAAAATGTCAAACCTGGTAATATCAGAAGGAAAAAAGCTTTTATACAGGGGGAAAGCCCTGCTGCTTCCTCCACACTTCCTGCAACATTTGTATACCAACTTTATGCTCTCAATTCCCACAAATACAGGTTCAATGTTCTGAATGTTTGACCAAGGAGCATTCTATATTTTGATTGCTTGATTAAATGGCAGGAACACAGATACACACCACACCTCACACACACACACACACACACACACACACACACACACACACACACACACACACACACACACACACACACACACACACACACACACATATATATGGATTCCCTTCGCAAGCTCAAAATTTCAAAACTTCAAGCTACAAATGGTCGAGACCATAAGATGGATGTTTTGAAACTTCAAATGTTTTGAATGTAGATCATTGTACAGCATGGAACAGGAAATGTACTGTTTTCCTCACTGCAGTGTGATCTTAGAGTTAGTATATTTATTTAGCAGGGAGTGTGGGAGTACTGGGGGGGGGGGGTTACCCCTCTGCAAAAATGTAAAAATACATTTTTTTTTGGTTTTAATTTATTTTTATTACAATTTCAAAGTTTCAAAACTTTGATATTATGGTCTCAACCATTTGCAATTTGAAGTTCTGAAACTTTGAGCTTGTGAAGTAGATACACACACACACACACACACACACACACACACACACACACACACACACACACACACACACACACACACACAAAATCACACACACACGTTTCCTTTTTGGCATATGTAAGCAGGACAGTCTTCAGCACTGCAATGAATAATTTATCACAACCTTCAGGGGAATCACTTTAAAGTGTCAGACAGTGAAGAATACTGGCATTTTAATAGGTAGTAGCCAGCTGTTCAGCTGTTGCAATGAACATAATCAGCAGTAAACATATCCATTCACTCTTTTGCTGACCTCTTAATCCATTCCGGGATTGTGCAACACTACAGCCTATCAACACAGTCAGCAAGATCAAGACAGAGCAAGAGAGAAAACCCAGTCCTGGATAATAAGCCTGCCCATTGCAGGAAATATGTGTATACATGTGCACATGGCACACTCACCTTGGGGCAATTCAGAATATAACAAATTCACCCATGACATGTCTTGGAGATGCAGGATGAGACTACAGAAGCACCCCAGCTGAAAAGGGAATTACTGAGTCAAGTGCTGTGAGGCAGCAATGTAAAACCCTATGCCAGTGTCCCACCTGGTACTGAATGTTTGACTTTATGGAAACAGTTAAACTGTTTGCATTGCAAGATGAGCAGAGATGCATAACATAATTTGAATGTGTTATTTTATAAGTTTAAAGCACTTAGCCACCTTGTGTTAGCCAACACAAAATTAATCAGTTCTAGTGCAGAACTTAGAATGTTATGTTGTTACTAAGTAGATCTTTCTTCTCAATTTAATTTCACCCAAATTAGTAGTTGGTGCAGGCATTACAAATGAGGTGTGAGCCCATTTTGCTGCACTCTGCTATGACATAGCGAGTGAAAGTATCTCATCTAATGATATTTGATACAAATCACATGTTTGAGAATCTGGCTAAGGGTATTCTCAACAGGCAACACAACCCCGTACATATTCATTTTCCCTTGACTGTGCAGTACTTCAGAATTAAAGGCAGGCTGGAAATAGCAGCAACATTTGGTTGATTTGTTTGCTTTTCACGTTTTCTATTTATTTTGCTTAACGACTTCAGTTTATGTAACCCTGCATCAACCATTCATTGATAGAGATTTTCATTATTTAATTATGTGTTGAATTTTTTTGAATGGGTAGATATCACTTGACCTGTGGCTCTTTAGTCAGTGTGTGGTGTTCATACTGATTGGGGTAATTTGGTCAGAGCACTGGGGAAGCTTATTTGAAGTTCATACACAGATGATACGAAACCTTCAACTGCTCATACACTGTGAGGGATTCGGATAGATATGTCATATTTGACTTACATTATCCCCTTAAATATTTGCTAAATAGTATGACCAGCTTATACATTTATTTAAGCAAAATAGCCACAGTTTTATAGCTGCAGTATTTATTTCAGGTATTACTACTTGGAAAGATGAAGTGGTTGGGATGGTTTGCAATTCCCATCTAATTAAAATATCGGGCAAAGAAAATCAGAAGATAAGGAAGACACTACCTTCATTTTTCAAGAAGGATTTATCATAATCGTGGATTACATAAAGAAAACTGGGTTCATTCTATGGGGGAGATATATATTTCTCCTTACTGCATACTGAAAAACAGGTACTTATTAAAGACTTCAGATTATTTTACTTTTTATAATTATGTTTTTGTTGTTAAAGGTGATACAAGATGCACATATATAGGAAAAGGCATGCATATGTTTGTGAGTTCTGTTGCCACACTGACAGTCAGAACTATAAAATAGCCATGGGTGGGTGCGAAATGTTACACATGGAGCAAATGCAACCTAACTTTAATGTCCCATCACAGGAGTAGCACCTCAACAGTACAATACTCCTCCCCCCCTCTCTTTACTGGAGTACCATTATGTTATAACTGGAGTATATAATCAACAACCTACTAATCTTCTACACACTAAGAGAGTTGTGCAACTTGAAGATTTTGTATCACTCTCATGGATGCAGGATATGGTGATATCAGGAGGTATTTTTTTTTCTTGCACTGGTCATTTATATACCTACTCTATGCATCATGTGCATGAGAATGTATGTTGAAGTTTTGTGTTACCAGCACATGTAGAGCAGTGAGAAATCAGCTTGTTGCTTTGTGGTGGCAAAAATATGAACTTATTTCTTGGCATAACTTCAGCAGTGACAAGAAAGGCAATATCTGCCAGATATCTACTGTTTTTATTAGATATAGAACAGTATACAACAGCAGCGCCCCAGTTTCTGCATGATCAATGAAAACCTTGTAGCATACTACATGGGCTCACTTGCACAAGGTCATGTAAGTAGCAATACTGGTAATTTGAAAAGGCATAATGTTCCTCCATGTAGTAAAACAAAGCCCCATGTCAAAACAGTTACCATGTTTAAAAAAAAAAGTTAATGGGTATAGTTTCCTGACTTATTTGCAACAGCATGCAATATTCTAGCATGATCAAAATAGTAGATAAATAACATGGCCCTAACAGAATACTTAAGACTGACACGAAGCATAGATATCTGATTTGGTGGTGGTGTGAAAAGAAAGCATTCAGCTGTGTATTAGACATAGAATGCGATATGATAATGCACAGAAGGTTGCCTGACATAAAATAAATCCTGATTTAGATAGGACTATGTTAAGCATATAAATGTAAAGATACAGAGCTCCCATTAAGAACTCACAAAGAGGGACTGCTTTCATACGCCTCACAGACCATTCTTCCATATAGCTTCTGGCACTAACATCCTAGGGGCCTTTTATAGTCCCCCACAGCAGAAAGACAAGATCAGTGGTCACTAAACAACCTTCTTGGGATGTACTTCATTAAAGTCCTGGCAACCATGTTTCAAAATATTATAGAAAATGTCTGCATCATTTGCAGAAGCCTATACTTGTGTATGTATCAGATAATGCATCACATTTCTCCTCAGTAAAATCAGACATTCTCTCTCTCTCTCTTTCAAGCTTAGCTGCTATAATATTATATAAAAGTACTCAGTACTTCATAATTGAATGCAACAGTGATCTTCACATGTTACAGCTTTCGTGTATACCCACTGTGGTATTATGTAGGAAATGCATACCTTCAGAATAGTATTCATTACTGCATGTGCTTGCAGCCCTTAAAACAATTTGTACAGAAATGAAATTAACAAATGGTATGCAAAGCTGCAGATATGTCATGAATATACTGTACGGAGTGAACCAAGTCCTATCAAATAGACCAGCAAGGCAGCACAGAGTTCAATAGATTTATTAAATACTGATGAATATAACAGACTAGTTTCGGCCAACAGCCTTCTTCAGTGTAAAACAGTATGAATATACTGTACCCCATTTGGTTATTACCGGTGTTATTGACTAGATAAATTATGGTAAACCTTGTTATGATTCCAGTGTGCCCAAAAATATGATACATTTTTGTATAAGGTGCATGGTGCTCGTGCGCACGCTTGCACACACACACGCATACACGCACACACGTGCGCATCTGTAAATCATGCAAGAAGCACCAAAGATGGTTTTAAAAAAGCAAGAACAAACGGGCTAAATATGTGTATCGCATATCAAGATGATAAAATACACTATTTAGTATAAATACTGTGTGGAAAGCTGAAATGTCTGTGTGTTAGATGCAAGGTTAGTTGATATCCCGAGGACATCATGACCTTGTAGAAGATGCTATCCACACTGCTCTCAGCCTCATAGCTCAAGAATCAGGAAGTGACCAAAAGATAATGAGCTACAAAGGCCCAAAATCAAGGTCATTTTTTTAAAATATTGATGTTATTTGATTTGAAGGTTTAAAGACTAACAGGATTTTTGTTAGCATGCATTTTACGAAGTCTAAATATTTAGAATTTGAATGCTTGGAATGAATAATTTACCATAATCTTCTATATTTTCCTAAACATCATGCATTGTACAAGTGACACTTTTTATAATAGTGCTGCCATTTATTTAGATGGACAAAGAATTTGTGTTAACATGCATTTTCTAACGAATAAAATGTCCGGAGAATTAGTTACCATAATAAAAATATGTGACAAAATCAAGGATGTTCTATAGAATCAGGGACAACTGAGAGTTACAACCACACACTAACATGAGTGAAAGTAAAATCCACTAACCTATTTGTACAGATGAGGACAAGGCACCAAAACCAGTGACCTTTGAAAAGTGACGCCCCCATATACTCCATATACCTACTTGGAATTGGTTAAGATAAGATCGATGTTACAGCCACAGGTCAGGCCAGCCATGAAAAAATTCTGTTCTGCAGTAAAAGCATAGAACAGAAATGGAATGAAATATTGCATTGTGTATATGTGCACATATATATATATATATATATATATATATATATATATATATATATATATATATATATATCAGTTGCAAAAAAGAAGAAAAAAATGCAAATAAAACTTCTTTTACCAGGCAAGAAAGACAAAGCAGAACCAGTGTTGAGCACTTTCGTTCTTTATTTGTATCAAGAAGTTCTTCAGAAAAACTTTGTAATGAAAAATATGCAGTGGCAAGGTCAATAAATACTGTTTTTAGTATAATAAAAACCACCAATAAGAAACTTACATATCCTTGTTACAGAAGAAAATACAAACTGCTACCTATGTGTGAATGTAATCAAGGATAATAAAAGCACAAAGTCACTCAAGCAGGTGAAGACAAAAATTCACATAAACCCTAAACAAGTAAGTAAAATAGAGAGATTAAAGGCAGGGAAGTATCTCAGGGGTCACCTAAGCTAACGCAGTACACATTTAATATTGAGTGTTTCATTAAGCCGTAGGAAAGAGTCAGCATTTTGGTGTAACTGCCACTTCAGTTCATGCACTGCTAACAGAGTATCAATGTCCCCACAGAAAACATCAACCTGTTTTAACACTATAAGTTTAAATTTTCTGAACCCTGTGCTATACAAACTGTATTTACCCAATGCATATTTCAAGTCCTTGTTGTGGATAGCTGCACAAAGTTCTCTTATTCTGTTGGAAAGTTCCTAAGATGTTTTACCTATGTAGAAACTACTACAACTGTCACATATCTCTACATAAACAACACTCGAGCTGTGGCAATCAAAATATCTCTGCTGAATAACTATAAAATTCAATGTAATTGAAATGTTGGAAATGTTGGAAAACAAAGTCTGCACCTTTGTGAATGTAATTGTAGAAACTGCGGTGGTGGTGCTGCAGTACTCTTGTCGCCTCACAGTAAGACGTTGTCCTGTTCGATTCTCAGCTAGAGCGTCTTCTGTGTGGAGACATGCGTGAATGGGCTTACCTTTGTTGAAGGTTGTGCATCAGGGCCAGCAACTCGGCATGTAAAAATCTACTGCCAATCATTAGCGGACCGGAGTTCCGCTGTGGCGACCCCTAACTGAGAAAAGCCGAAAGACACAACAAGAGCCACAGGAAAACATGCCTGGTGTTTTATTGGCATTTACTGTTTTGTTTAGGGTTTGTATGAATTTTGTCTTCACCTGCTTGAGTGACTTTGCAAAAGAAGTTTTATTTGCATATATCTATAAGTCTATCTATCTATCTATCTATCTATCTATCTATCTATCTATCTATCTATCTATCTGTGTGTGTGTGTGTGTGTGTGTGTGTGTGTGTGTGTGTGTGTTTGTTTATAGGTGACTAGATCGCTAACCCATTACATTGGCTTACAGTACACTGACCTCAATCATTTGAAACTAATTCCATTGAAATGCTGGCATACATGTGCACAAACCTCTGCACATGCAAAACTAAAACAAATGAAAAAAAATGATTTTTGCAAGAGGTCAAGCTAGCCTACACCCCAAATGTGTGGGTTTGTGCTCCCCACACCCCTTGGTAATTATATGTGCTTACTCTCAGACTACAAAGCAGTGGGGATGGGACATAATCTCATTTTCTACTGTGTAAAAATCCTGCAAACAAAGGAGACATCATCATGTGATAAAGTGGGAGTTTGGCAAGACGAAACCCTCCTAACAAACATTTGATGTAATGAACATATGAAAGTTTCCATAATAAGAGTAAGGGTGTGTTCCACAATTTAAGTAAAGATGTGAAGCAAGCTCTATCCTCATTACAAAATAATGTAAAGCTTGGTATTAGACCTGCGTATAAAGGTGGGGGCATAGTTCTTATGAATAAGAAAGACTATAATCAGGCCATGTGTAATATGTTGAGTGAAATCAATACGTATAAGCTTTTGGATATATCTCAATATGAAAAGATTCTTAGAAATGTAAGAGATAGTCTATATGATCTACTTATGTGTAGACAGTTGGATGAGAGACTTTATTCCTTTTTTAACATTGAACAACCTGTGATTCCTTGCATTAAGGGTTTACCAAAGGTGCATAAGTTCTTGCACCAACCTCCATTAAGACCTATTGTGGATGGAGGTGGGTGGGTCACAGAAACTGTTTCATTCTATATAGAAGGTAAATTAGGACCCATAGCGAGATGTTTACCAACTATCCTGCAAGATACCACACATTTTTTAAGGATCTGAGAAAATGTGAGGAGAGACTTGATTTAGAAGGATACCGTATGGTTACCCTAGATGTTCAAAGCCTTTTACATCAATTCCAAATGACTACAGCATTGAGGCGAAAAGGGAGATTTTGAACGAGATGAGAACAATGTACAACAAAGAAATTATGTCAGTCTGTACATTGCTGGAATTAGCATTGTCCAACAATGTATTTATGTTTGATAAGAACATATATTTGCAACAATGGGGTGTCGCTATGGGTACCCCATGTGTGAATTCGTATGCAAATTTGGTTGTTCATTATTGGGAAAAACAGGATTTATTTGGCCATCACCTCAGCACACATATTAAACTATACAGACACTTTATAGATGACATTTTCTTGTTTTGGGATGGAGATCTTCCATCCTTAAAAGAATTTATTACATACTTAGAATCTACAACATGTTTTTTGAGGTTCACTATGACCCATTCCTTAGAAATAGTGGATTTTCTAGATGTATCAATACATAAACACAATGGAGGTAAAATCAATACCAGTTAATATTGTAAAGAATGTTGGCGGAATAGTTTGCTGGATCGCAGCAGCATGCATCCAGGGCATATATTCCCAAACATTGTAAAAGGACAGATAAATAGGGTGAAAAGATTTGTATGATCCACCTTTTAGAGCTATAGTGTCATCGAAGGGCTCTAAAACTGATCCTATGGCAGCATATGTGGACAGAAATACACAGCGAGTGGTGGCTGGGGCTCAACATATTTTAAAAGATTCCTGGCATTGTTTGCAAAGGCTTAACAAATTACAAAATGGAGACACTGAATGGTCTTTCTTAACTATTGATGTAGTAAATGTATTCACAGTTATACCTCATGATGAAGGTATAAATTATTTTACAGAAAGTTTAGTGAAGAGCAAATGTTTGAGTAGTGACAAAGTGAATTTTTTAGTATCCTGTATGGAGATAGTACTGAAGAACAATTATTTGACCTTGAAGGGGAGATTTCCCATCAAATTTCAGGTGTGGCAATGGGGGCAAAATGTGCCCCCATTTTTGCCAACTTGGTTTTGCTCCATTGGGAGGAAGAATTCATTTTGAATTTAATATATAAAGGCAAAATTGTTTTATATAGTCGATTTCTTGACGATGTCCTGATTTTGTGGAAAAGTAGTGAAGAAGATGCCATGTCATTTGTGGAATATCTTAATGCTACAACCATGTTCTTTAAATTCACTAGTAAGTGGAACAACGAAACAATAGATTTTTTGGACATAACCTTAACCAAAATTGTTGATGGTGTTGAGAGTAAAATATATAGGAAGGAAACATGTAGTAACTCTTTACTACATTACAATAGTTGCCACCCTACACATCAACATAGGGGTATAGTGAAAGGGCAAATGGTAAGGTTGTCCAGACTTATCAGTGACAACAAAGTTTTGGAACAAGAATTGTATATATTGGTAGGGATGTTTCTAGAAAGAGGCTATCCCCTTAAATTGTTGACCAAAATACATAAAGAGGTATTGAACAAGAGAGATACTATGTTTCCACCCATACTTAGGATGAACAATACAGAAATTTTGAGAACATTCAAAGGAGAAAGTTCTAACGATTCAAGAGTGTTAGTACTCAAATATAACAACCAGATAAAAGGGATAGTGGACTTAGTATGTACAGCATGAGATGTTTGTTTTAATTGGGAACTTAAAAACTTTTTAGGTTGTGCTCCCACAATAGTTTATTCTAGGGGAAGAAACATCAAAGTGTTTCTAGAACCACATACTCCCAGATATACAACATCAAAAATGAATAGATGTGGGACTTGTAGGGTTTGTAGATTCATCAATGACGAACCCTATGTAACTGTACAGGGCTATAATAGGACCGTCCCATGTCCAGATAGGGTGAATTGTAACACCCAAAGGGTGGTTTATTTAGCCACATGTACCAATTGTAGTGCATTCTACGTTGGTAAGACTATTTGAAGACTGTAAAGATCGGATAGGTGAACACCTTAGGGCCATTAAGGATCATGATTCTCGCAATGCTTTATGTGCACATAGTACAGTTTGTATCAATTTTAAGAGATTTTTATTTTTTGTCATAGATAGGGTGTTGTTTAATGAAAGAGGAGGTGATGAAAAATGAAAGGTGGAATTATTAGAATATAAATGGCAGGTTATGTTGAACGCAACAAAGCCACCTGGATTGAATGATTTTATTTCTTTAGGACCTATTTTGAGACCAAGGACATGTATAATTTAGATAGTTTTAAGTATATATATTTACAATTACAGCAAATAATGTAATAATATAGGTTTTATATTTTTAGTTTATAATAGTACTTGTGGGTTGGGGATTTGTTTTTGTACATGTTTTATGTATTGAGTAATTATTTCACTTTAAGATGAATGTGTTTAAGATTTTTAATTGTATGATTGACCAATTAATGTGTATATAATAATGACTTGTTGAGCAGCTACCATTCACTCTGATGATGCTATTCAATTGATGGTGAAAGCGCTTAGTGTGTGGAGCAGCATTAAAGGCTTCGGAATTACTCTGGTGGTCGTGGTCTACTTTTTGTTTTACTAGTTGAATATTCATTGGGTATTTTTGTTTTTTTTTGTCAGGTTGGAGAATTTACCTCTTCTCTGAGAATTATGTGATCTTGGAATTAGTATATATAATTAGCAGGGAAATATGTGAGCTTATCCCCATGCAAAAAACAATACTTTCTTTCATTTTTTGTTTTTCATTTTTTTACATGTGCTGAGATTCATTCTCAGCACATGTAGTATGTCGACGTGCATAATGTCGATCATCTGGTGTTGACATTATGCAAGCTGATATTAGTGCTGTTTGACAAAGTTCAATATATATATATATATATATATATATATATATATATATATATATATATATATGGTTGTAACTCAAAAGGTAAAATATACATTTTGTAGAAAAGTTTTTGTGGGTATAAAAGAGATAGAATGCACAAATCAGTGATCGCTCATTTGTGCAAATCACATATGGTTGAAATTAGTTTTGTACAATGTAGATAAGCAGGAGTGTGCAGGAAAATTAATGTTTGAATGAAAAATGGGGGTCTTAAAGATGTACAAGACTGTGTTATAGCAGATAGTATGAATATGCCGTTGTTCACAGGTTAGCTAAGGGATAGATTCAGTGTTTGCATGTCATGTGTTGTGTGTGTTATATGTCCTTTTGTCTTATGCAGTGGTACTGTTAGGGAAAGGGGTTCTAGTAATGTAATGTTTAGGGTTAGGGTTTTGGTTAGGGTTAGCACACATGAGTAAGATGGTGCAGATGGGAACAAAGCCCTCCCCCCTTACTCATGTGTATTGATCCTAACATGTCCAAGGACACAATCACTGCACGATACTAATAGATCTGTATGTTATTTTGTTTCAGTGTTGTGCTGAATACCAGAGAGAGATATACTGCGTGATGGATGATGCGTACCGAATCCCATATAGAATGCACAGCTAGATGACTCTATGTATCTTCTGTCTGCAAGATGCCAATCTGTTGGGGAGGGCAAAAAAGACTGCCAAGGTCCTATAGAATAATGTACTCTAACCTACAGGAAAATACAATGCTTTGCTTTACGGGAATATGGCACATGACTTTAAGGGAACACAGAATTGCAAACTGTGATCCCAGCACAGGAAAAGTGCATTTTCTGAAGGTGTAACAAATTATCTGTCCCTCTATTCTGTTTCATTAACATACTTCTGAAAGGGTAACAATATGAAATGTCAGGACCCGCTAGTGCAAGTCCTGAAACATGCAGAGTGAATGGACAAAAAAAATGGGCGTACATAGACTAAGTCCAAGATGGCCATTTCTCAGGATATTCCCTTTTCTCCAAGGTATGGTGATCTCAGAGTTAGTATATATAAATCCAGGTTGTGTAGGGGACTTGCAAAAAAGAAGTTTAAAGCAGAGGAGCAATATTCAAGATTCACTCTTCATCTGCAGTTTTATTCTTTTTTTTTCTCGGTGTGTTGCCACCCAGCATTTGGAGTGCTGACATTTCAACAGGGAGCCTTCTAAAAGTGACAGAAGAGGGCTGCCTCTTTGTAACTGTAAATGTATCTCTTATATTGCTGCTAGTAATGTGCATGACCAGTCATCTGGAGAGCAGATGTTATAGAACAAATTATATAGCAGAAAAAAGTAATCTGTGCTAAATCTGTAATGTTGCCAGTCTATGTGATACAGCAAAGTGCCCCTACAGCTGCAGTAGTGGTGCGCTAAAGATTAATACCTAAAAGGATCTGTCACATCACATATTCAGACAAGGCTGTATAAATTAAAATGTACAAACAGTACTGTTATAAAATGTATGCATAATGTGAGCAGCCTTCAATTATAATCATACATGACTGACATAATTAGGCACTTAAGTACCTTAGCACCAGATAAAGCATTGTATATGCTGTTTACATGGTATACCTCAAATAATAACCCTACATGACTGACATAATTAGGCACTTAAACGACTGACATAATTAGGCACTTAAAGGACGTTAGCATCAGATAAAGCATTGCATATGCTGTTTACATGGTATACCTTAAATAATAACCCTACATGACTGACATAATTAGGCACTTAAAGGACCTTAGCATCAGATAAAGCATTGCATATGCTGTTTACATGGTGTACCTCAAATAATAACCCTACACGACTGACTTAATTAGGCACCTAAAGGACCTTAGCATCAGATAAAGCATTGCATATGCTGTTTACATGGTATACTTCAAATAATAACCCTACATGACTGACATAATTAGGCACTTAAAGGACCTTAGCATCAGATAAAGCATTGTATATGCTGTTTACATGGTATACCTCAAGTAATGACCCAACAGGAATGACATAATTAGACACTTAAAGGACCTTAGCATCAGATAAAGCATTGTATATGCTGTTTACATGGTATACCTCAAGTAATGACCCTACAGGAATGACATAATTAGACACTTAAAGGAACTTAGCATCAGCTAAAGCATTGTATATGCTGTTTACATGATATACCTCAAGTAATGACCCTACAGAAATGACATAATTAGACACTTAAAGGACCTTAGCATCAGATAAAGCATTGTATATGCTGTTTACATGGTATACCTCAAGTAATGACCCTACAGGAATTACATAATTAGACATTTAAAGGACCTTAGCATCAGATAAAGCATTGTATATGCTGTTTACATGATATCAGTAGTGATAAATGATCAAGGACTTAATGTGTGCATACAGGAAGATGAGAAGTACTGGTTACTTAAGAAATATATTTATTTTTGTTTTGTTTGATGAGAAGGTCTGACTGGGGTCATGAAAGACCCCCTTTTCAATAGATTTCTGGGGGGGAATTCAAGAAGTAAATTAAAATAAAAATTAGAGAAACATGTACATCTAAAGTTATAAAACAGAATAACAGTTTGTACATCTAGAAACAGTATAAAAACATGAAAAGGGTAGAGATTTGGAGACTGGCAGAAATGTAGTCCTTTCACAAGTGCCAATTTACAAAAGTATAAATGTATAATGAGTTTTAAAACATAGTCAAACCTAAAGTAAGGAAAACATAATGTAAACTACAATAATATATCCTAGTATTAGATAAGTCTTCTATAAAAGAGAAAGGTGAGGGCATAAAGACAGGAGATTAACAGAGTGTATGTTCAGAGAAAGAATGTAATGGGTACACAAATAGCAGTGTGAGGCTATAGGGTATCCTCTGAAATCAGAAGGACAGAAGTAAGGTGAAACAGCACTGAAAATAAATCTTAGTGCACGAGTAAATAAAAAAAAAACAAAGAAAGTATCATTTTTACAGGGGCAAGCCCCCCCCCCGCGTCCCCACACCCCTGATAATTATATACTTCTAACTCCAAGATTGCAAAGTCCCTAGGTATTCCCCCCTACTCAGGATTGTCAATCTCGCACACCTGTTGACCATCTGTATAGTTAACCAAATTGTGTCGATTAAACAGATTTTGAGAAAACCTATCATTCGACAAGGTTAGAGGAACTGTTTTATATATATATATATATATATATATATATATATATATATATATATATATATATATATATATATATATATATATATATACACATATTATATACATGGATCTACTTTTAAAGCTCAAACTTTCAAACCTTCAAATTTCTTATGGTTGAGAGCATAAGATTGAAGTTTTTAAACTTTTAAACTTCAAAAAACAAAAAAAATATAAAAACATTTTTCTTTTAGCGTTCTTGCAGGGGGGCTTATTGTCTGCACCCCCCATACCCCCTGCTCGTTAATATACTAACTCCGAGATCTCACTACAGTGAGGAAAATGATACATTTCCCATTCTGCTCTGTACGTGATCTCCATTTAACAGTGTGAAGTTTCAAAACTTTGATCTTTTGGTCTCAACCATAAGAAATTCGAAGTTTTGAAACTTCAGACTTTAAAATTAGACCCCTGCCTGTAAGGAAAAAACATTAAACCACTGGTAAAAATGGAATATCTTGAGCATCAAAGTTGCTAGTAAAGCCTCCCTAAAACTGAAATAATCTCCTTAAAAGACCCATGAACTGTAACCAATCTCATCTGAGACTTTAAAGTAATCAAGCACTTATAACTTGTTTAGAAAATAGTACTTCATTTTTGAAAATAAAAAAAATATTAAATAGATGAATACTTCTGGCCTTAGCAGATCTTCATCAGATTTAACTCCAGTATACCTGAAATGCATTATTTAAATGTCAGTTCACCCAGGATTATAAATGTTAAATTATACCCTTAAGTATTAATGTTGCTATAATCATAATTACAGCTAGTCAGGACCATGCTGTCGGGCTGTCCCTGAGACTGGATGCATTGACCTTGTATCCTTTATATTAGGTAATGTGCCAACCTTCCCATGAAAAAATTAACATACCTAGTGATGTCTCAGTCATAAACAGCATGCTAAGAGGCTTATAAGAGTGTGCTTGGTATAAGATAACAACATTCTATGACAGTGGACAGAACATAGTTAAGTATGTCTGAGTCCTATTCCAGTATGTTCTATATAATGACAAAAGATGTAATCTGCCTGTAGTTGAGCTGAGTATAGCCTCATTCATAGATTATTATAGTACTAGGAAGAATTAGGAATCATATGGATATAGGTCCACTGCCAATATTCATACATACAGAAACTGTGCAGATGTTGCAGGTTGTAAAACTATTACAAGGTCATCCTGTGGTAGGAGAGGAAACATGTGTGACGGTAGAGCTAAATTATAGGAAATGGTAAATCTGTTCAAGAAATGAAATAACCATAGCCTCAGGGCCTTAAAGTGAGCATGGGGAAGTTCATTATAAAAACTCAAAAATAAGAGTAACGCTGCAGATATAAAGGAAAAAGTATAATTTGACCTTGAGAGAAAAAAAACATCAGTCTACTGCTGTTATTAAAACTGGTTCAAAGAAGTAAAATAAAAAACTCAGGAGTGTAATGCACTGTTGCCTATCTACCAATACGAAGGTTGAACCTCATCAGATCAGTAAAGAACAGTACAATGCCATTAAGTATACTCATAACACCACTAAATAGTAAATGTGTGCACGTGACAAAGTTGATGTCAAGACTAGAAGAAAACAAAGCAGCAGATTTAGCAATATTAAGCAATGAGTGTATATTAACCACTATTATACCATGACCCCCTATTAATATTCCAAAACGTGCACGCTGATTAGCCAGCGTGCACGTTGTAAATCGACTTATACTAATGGAATAAGGTCCGGTCGCCCGGACTTTTTCTATTGGTATGTCTTTTTTTAAAACACTGTCTCGCTATGTTAAAAGAGTTTAACATAGCGACACAGGTTTAAAAAAATCAACGGAGATCTCCGTTGCTTTTTTTAAAGCTGTCTCGCTATGTTAAACTCCTTTAACATAGCGACACAGTGTGTAGAAAGCAACGGAGATCTTGCTTTCTCCGCTGCTTTTTTTTTTTGACAAGTACACCTCCCGCCTAATCAGTGTGACATTTATGCAGCTTTAATCATAGATGTGTTGATGGAGCAGGGAGGGGTAGGATTCAAACAACAGGCCAACTGTTTGTGGCTGTTTATGGAAAACATTTTCTACCCTTATATTTACTCTCATGTCCTGTTTTTTTTGAGTGTGAAATGCTAGGTGTTAACCCAGTGGTGTTTCCAATAATAAAATAATCAGCTGCCATACTGTCATTTAAGTAGCACATACTTTCCTGTGATTTCATAGGATCATAGGATCATAGGAAGTTACCAGGCTATTGGCCCTGAGGCCCTTACAAGCCTAGCCAAGAATTTAGCCCATGTTCCAACAACTCAGCACCCTGTGCCACTGTCCATAAAGGACACTGGTGGAATCACAGGGGTGCATTTTCTGTTCCCCATCCAGTTATCCAGGTTGTGCTTAAAAAGGGTTAATGAGGTACTCTACTTGATGTGGAGAGGGAGCCTATTCCACAAAAGGGGGAGTCTCTGGGACACAAATCTGTCCCGCCAACAAGTCCTTTTTCCTTGAATTAAACTTCCACATGTGCGACACTAATACTCCCTGTGCTTTCTGTGGCCTAAATGCACCAATATGAAATCATGTCATCCTCCTCAGCTATATCTGGCTCTGTGTCTCTTTCATCATGGTCTGTCTCAGTCTGAAGTGTATGCTGCCATTAAGTACGTTATTATTTTCATGGTGTTATGTACTACTGTTCTGTACCAGGTGCTATGGTGACTTCTGCACCCACAGCAAAAATATCAGTGTCTTCTACATGTACAACATTGTTTAATGAGTAAGGCAATCCCATGTCCAGAATTCATGAGTTATTGGAGAATCTAGGAAAGGCCAGATACTTGACAAAACAGATGCAGAATACCCTTGATGGAAGGGTTTTGGCAGATACTGCTTTCCTCTTTATAATGAAAACATAGCCTTTGCAACCCCTGAAGGTCTGTTTCAGTATATCATGTTACCATTTGGGCTACATGGTGTCCGTTTCAGCTCTTCAGAGATTAAAGAATAAAATATTGAATACCTAATCACAATATGTTGTTGCATACCTGGATCAATTGTGAATCCATTCAAGCAATAAGATCTCAAAGAGGGAACGTAGAACAGAAGATTAGTAAATAAGAAGTTAAAATAATAGAAGTTGAAGTTATGGAATACTTGTGCAGTGAATGATTTAGAGTAAAACGTCTAACACAGCATGATGGGATGAGTCCCCAAAGTAAGGAGAAACAGGAGGATCAGGAGACATCTGAAGACGAAATATGGACATGGGAAAGAAAAAAGTCATTTAATATGATGCAATATCTATGCAAAGGAAAAAGCTAAACTAATCAATACAAAAAGAGTGGCACCAAAGATATTTGAAGAGAAACAGAGGCAAAGAGATCTGGACATGGAAAATTTTACAATACAAAAAATAAAAAAACAGAGGAAAAGTAGAAAGAAAGATTAGTAGTGGAGAACTTAAAGAAATAGAAACTGAGGTTATGGAGAACCTGCAAAATGAAGGATTTAGTGTAGAAAATCTAACTCAGAAAACACCATGACAGGATAGAGCAACGGATCCCCAAATTAAGTAAAAAACAGTGGAGTGAGAAACATTTGATCAGTTGCCATATGAAGGTACTTTAGAGCCTTCCATAAGAAACCAATATAAATGTTCAGTTGGAGTTGCACAGCAAGCGGAGGAACAAGAACCTGTGACAGCTCTGACACAGTCAATGTTGTGGAGTGATAGGCCAGTGAGTTCCCATATGAAAAAGCAATGGATGACACAGGATGAAACTGAAGAGAATGTGGCACAGGAAGATGCTCTGGAACTTTCTAAAGAATGCCCACAGGAAATGGAGAACAAAGAATTTACCCTCTGTTTAGAAGAAAATGATCTATAGAAGAGTTGCTTGATTTAATAGAAATGGACAGACATATTAAGATCAATGAAAGAAACAGACTACAGAAAGTCAATAAAACCCCAAACGTTAGAAGTTTCATAAAACAAATTAACACAGTAACTAGGACTATTTGTACAGATTCATGCGATATAACAGAAGTAAACAGGATATATTACTGTGCAGCTAAATTAATAACAGGTACAATCTTACCACAGAAACACAGGGTAGTAAGGGAAAGGAAGGGGAGAAATTGAATGCCATCATGGAAGTATCGAATAGAGAAAACTCTAAAGCAATTAAGACAAAAAGTTTCACTGGTAGAAGAGTACAGAAGAAGGAACAGATCAACAAAATACTCAGAAAGATAGACATGATAAAAGCAATGTGCAGTATCAGAACAGATTAGAATCTATTTGCACTATCGCAAATAATAAACTAAAAATATCAGCACAGGCAGAAAAACTTAGATAATATGCAGAGAAACATAAAGGAAAAGTACAAGATAAGCAATTTATTGATCACCGAAAAAAAGATTTATAGAGAATTGGGAAACAAGGCAAAAGGAATTGAATCACCACCATAAAAAAGAAGAAATAGATACATTTTGGAGTAATATCTATGAAGGAACATAACAAAGGTACAAAAAAAAGCAAAATAAAGTGGTGCAATAGTGCTCAAGTAAAACACTGGAAACAAAAAAGAGCACTAAACGTTGCGAGTTCTCAGTCTTCAGTTTATTACAAAATGTTAAGCGCTTTCGTCAGTGCCAGTTGACTTCCTCAGAACATAACAAAGATGCTAAATGGATAGAAGAAGTAAAAAAAAAAATAAGTTCAAATGTACAGGATTTGAAATTAGATGAAGTAATAGCCAGAGAGATTGAAACAAAGTTAAGAAAAGCTCCTAACTGAAAAGCCCCAGGCCCAGCTGGTTCTTTAAAGCTTAATTACTGACTTGATTAGTATGTGATGTCATAATATGTACACTATTTCAACTTGTGATTAGTATTACTTGTTGTCTGAGGAAGTTGATGTATTACTTCAACGAAAGCGCTTACATAAATTTGTCTTGTGAGAGTACTACTGGCTTTTTTGTTTTTTATTAATTGTTTTTTTTTGGTTTTGTTTGCAGTTTATTTCTATGGCTTGTGGTTCTTCTCCGGCTTCTCCATACCTTTTTTCTCCTCAAGAGAATGGCTCCATTGAAGTGAATCTACAGGCAATTTAACATTATTGATTCAGTAATTAACAGCAAGAGTGGATGATTTGGTGGCTAAAATGGATCGCGGCTGTTCAGGACTCAATGCTACTTTAAGTTCTACCAGTTTGGAACATTTTCCTTTTGCCGCCGTTTCAACATCATCCCCCAATGTGACTATTAACAGTTCTTTGAGCTTACCTCCTGGGCAAGTTACTGCTTTAAATGGTCAGTCGCCTAGTATACAGTCCATTAACGTTGAACATCAGTCTCAAGTGGTTGAAAATGTTACTATCCCTTCTCTGGTAAACTGTTTAAATGAACTCATGCTTTTCGTGAATGCGACTGGGGGTTCAGGTAGTATTATCAATGTTGAACATACTACTTGCAATATTGTGAATAACCTAAAGTTGTTTGATCTCAAGTTATTTAAATATAAAAAGTTACAACTTGAGATCCTTTATCTTGAGGAATGTATTTCTAGACGTCATATTCCGAAGGGCTTAAGACAATGGAGATTTCCGATGGGGGTGGTTTGTGATTCTGATTTTCATCGTGAATTATTGCAACTTTTTGATTCTCAAGGTTGCAAGTTTTTACATGAACTTATTAGCTATTATAAAATGGACATGGACATATTAAAAGGTGATCTGCTGCTTTTTGAAACTGCCATTACTGGTTATGCTGATTTTGAACGTTATAGAGTCGACTATCAGCAAATCTTTATTAGTATTGACAGTGCCTTAAACACGTTAAAGGACACCAAAAATAAAAAGTTGGAAAGGGATAGGCTGGATTATTTGCATGGTAGAGCTTATCCCTTTCCTACTGGCTCTACGGCTCAGGGGACTGATTTAATTAATGCCTCCCCTGTTATAAATGGTGACCATGATGTTATGTTGATTTATTCCAGGTCTGAAGTGAATATGAATATGCATGAGGAGATTAATTTGAGTGTTAGATGTAGTGAACGTCTGCAAGAGCATGCTTGCAACACTAAGGAAATTACAGATCAGGATTTTCAGAGCACCAAGCAGGGAAATCAGCAGCAATCGAGTGGCCGTTATTCCAGCAACAGGTGACAGAAATGCAACAACAAATGGAGGAGATAGTCACTGATGCCATTTTTGAACATGGACATCCCACTGGCATTAATACTTCGAATTTGAAACTACAGATAGTTACGAATTCTGCAGGTGACTTCAAGATTTATAATTATTCAGACTTTGAGGTTTCTTCCCCATTAAATGAATTTTTGTCAAAGGGCTTAACATTTGTTCTGGCTAAGCGGGCTGGTATAGCAAACACTTTGTTGGACCTTAAAACTTTTACTCAGAAACTAAACCTGAAAGTTATACTTGGTAATCAATTGTGTGCTGAACATTATTTTAGGGTCTCCGGTGTCTTTAATCCTTTATTGCATAATACTGTTGCCATGTTTGAGAAATTGTGTGAGCTAGACATTAGAAATATGTTGAGCAATACTTGCAAATATACTAACAGGCATAATATTTCTGTTGATGAATTGGATGCCTTGAGTGAACTTAGGAATGCTGATGTCAAAGTTTTAAAACCAGATAAAGGTGGAGACCTTGTTTTTATGAATTTAGTCGATTACAACAATAGTATTTTGAATATTCTTAGGTCAGATGCCTATAAATTGGTGTCATTAAATGAATTCAATGGGGCCTGTCAACGAACCAGATTGCATAGTAATGATTTATTCATTGAGTTGAGAATAAATATTGATGTATATCATTTTATTAACATCTTTGGCTCCCTTAATCCCAACCATTTTTGGACTTCCAAAAATCCACAAGTGTGTGATGAACCCACCTTTTTGTCCCATTGTGCATGGTAGGAAGTGCATTACATATTGTTGGGCCAAATTTGTTGATAGTTTATTAAAGAACTATCTAAAGGATGCCCTCCAATTAGCCGTGACTCTTGGGACTTTTTGAATGGCTTGAATTCCCTAACATTTGATGCTAGTTATATTTTTCTAACAATTGATGTTAGGGATTTATATACTGTTATCCCACAGGAGATGGGCACTGAACGGGTCAGGGGAGTTTTACACAAGAAAGGTACCCCTGGTGATGAGATAGATCTTATTGAGTATTTATTTGATATTATTTTGTCTAATAATTTCATCTTATTTGATGGTAATTATTACCTGCAAAGTTCAAGGGTGGCAATTGTGTAATGGCTCAATGGGAGGAAGAATATTTGTTCAGGAATGAAATGTATAAGGAATTGGTGTGTTGGTATAGTTCATAGGTTAGTACTAGGCTAACTACCCTCATGGGCCATTTCAAGCCTAGCCAATTACCCCATGTGAGAATCAAGCCCTGCACCTTGTGTTTGTAAGGTAAACACCTTAACCATTATGCCATCTTCCCACCTTGGATAATATTGTTATCATCTTTAAGAGAGATTATTATCAAGCCTCTGAATTTGTCAAGCAGATTGTGGGTTCAACACACTTTTTGGATTTTACTTTGGAATTTGATTCTGAGCAAATATCTTATCTTGATGTTTTGCTAACAAAAAATAGACTCAGTGACAGATATGTGGCCAAAATATTTAGAAAGCCCACTTATTCCAACAGTTTTCTTCATTATGAGAGAAATCATCCTTTTCATCAGAAGAAGGCTGTTGTGAAAGGGCAACTGGTAAGAGCTGCCAGGATGGTTACCTTAAATGAAGATTTTTTATCTGAATGCAAACATTTGAAGAACATGTTCTTAGCTAGGTCTTGCCCCTTGGAATTTTTGATGTCTGCGATCAATGAAGTGATAACGAAAAGGGAAAGAGGGTGGCTTAGACCTATTTTAGGTGGTAGTAATGTCCTTGTGGATGTTAATGGTTCAGATGTTCTTAATAGGACATCTGGTGAAGTATCCAAGGGTGTTAATGATTATTTATTAAAATTTAGTACAGCCTTTTCATTGGATGCTGGAGCTCTCAGGAATATATTATCTTAAAATTGGACTGTTTTTATGGAGGACCCTTTATTCAGGCAAAGAATCAGTACCAAACCCGGCATAGTGTTTAGTTGTGGATGCAACATCAAAAACCTCTTGGATAGGAAATATAATTATGCTGGTGCTAGGGCTGGAATGTATAAATGTGGTAGATGCAAATATTGCCATCTTATTGAGGTATCTAACTAATTTCCCATTAGGGATTCCATGTACCATATTAAAGGCAAGTTCAATTCTGAAAGCTCTGGGGTGGTTTACCTTGCCCAGTGCCAATATTGTACTGGTTATTATTTTGGTAAAACTGAGAGACATTTAAAAGAAAGAATTTATGAGCACCAGTACAATATTAGTAGGCAAATAAATAAATACTAATATAATTGAGAATGAAATGCACAGATACTCTTACTTAGTTATTGAACAGATGTCTAAGGATGGAAGAGGTGGACCATGGCAATTGCATTTAGAAGAAAAGGAACTATTTTGGCAATTAAGACGTAATGCCTATACTTACCCTGCAAGTCTAAATGAACAGTGCTCATTGAAATGCATTCTTAAATTGAAGGCTTTAGAAAGATGAATTTTATCTGTAAGTAATTAATTTCATGTATTTACTCAATATTTTTAAATTACAATTTCATAGTCGTAGGTTAATGTTTTTGTTATGATTGATTATTTGAGGTTGGCTCTTGTTATATTTTGATGTTTTTCATACATATATATATATATATATATATATATATTTTTTTTTTATACAGTTTTAATGTATCTAAGCTGAATGGTTCTTTAAAGCTTAATTAATGAATTGATTAGTATGTGATGTCATAATATGTACACTATTTAAACTTGTGATTTGTACTACTTGTTGTCTGAGGAAGTTGATGTATTACTTCAACGAAAGTGCTTACATAAATTTGTCTTGTGAGAGTACCACTGGCTTTTTTTGTTTTTTATTAGTTATTTTTTTGGTTTTGTTTGTAGGTGTTGGTGGATAGATTTTCTCAGTTGCTGTTCAACATTATGGCAGGTGTTGGTGGAGTCATGGTTTTCGGTTTTAGGTAGGCACAGTACTATCAGAGGTTGAGTTAGGTTCCTGATCATTCCTGCTATGCTTGCCATTTGGTGTGCATTGTGAGTGTTTTCTCGGGCTTGAGGCATACCCTGGCGACAATATGCTCTGTCTGGTTAGGGCTTTAAAAAAAAAAAATAAATATATATATATATATATATATATATAGATATATATATATATGAAATTATGAATAAGTCCATGAATCTAGTCTGTTTTCAGAAGTGTGCATCCTTTGTGATAATAGCCTAATCAGTGATGAAGGGTAATTGCTGCCAGCCCACATTTAGACTGACTCTGTGTCTCACAGTCAGTCTTCTTCTTCTTCTTTCGGCTTTTTCCCAGTTAGGGGTCACCACAGCGGATCATCTTGTCCGCACATTGAATGGCAGTGGAGTTTTACAGTGTCGAGTTGCCAGCCCGGCGCCCAACCTTCCACAGAAGGCACACTCACACACACACCTAGGGCCAATTTAGAGTGTCCAATCCACCTGCAGCATGTCTTTGGGATGTGGGAGGAAACCGAGCACCGGAGAAAACGCGACCACAGGGAGGACATGCAGACTCCGCACAGAAGGCACCCGAGCCGAGGATCGAACCGGAGAACCTCTTGCTGTGAGGCGGCAATGCTAATCACTGCACCACCATGGCCGCCCTTCTGTGTCTCACAGTCAGTATTTCTCCCTTTAGTTACTGCAACCTCGGGCAAGGGTGGGATTGGAGCAGCAATCTAGGCTTAATGCTGTAAGGGCTGTTAATTGCACATTGTCAGTTTTAACTTTGTCTGCTACAATTAAAGAGTTAATGCAGCTTTTTCACTGCGTGCTTGACAGTCTGGGGGGTGCCGCTTCACTTTGAAGTTCAGAAGTAGAATGTTAGTATCGTTTCTATCAAAAGTGGTTTCACTGCTTCTTCGGTCGGAGGCGGCGTATTTGTTAAGAGTTTTGGGGTATTGCAATATTATTTATTTGTTTTGGTTCCTGGTACTGTTATTTGCTTGTAGGCTTATCGTAGGTTGGTGGGTATAAAGGTTGGTTCTTACCAAGGTTTTCAGGTAGTAGGCTGGAAGCCTGGCTGAGGGAATTAAATACTGGTATCATGGGTGGCTTTGGGAGTAGCGGAGGTGAAGGGGATGTTTGGGAGTCTTGCGGGGTCTATCATGGTTTTCGTGGTGTAGGGTCACTGAGTTATGCCTCCCAATTGTGCAGATTTTCTGCTTGCAGTGTCATTGACACTTACACTTGCAGACTGGTTGTGTGGAAGGAAGATAACCTGTCACTACTGAGTACGAGGGAAGTAGGCTATAGCAGGCTTTCTAGTTTAGGGAGACAGAGTTGTGCTATAGGCTGGTGATGTGACAACAGATAGCCAATAGCTACAGACACATTGCTATGGGAACTGAGACATATACAAAAAAAAAAGGTGGGGGGAGTTGTTATGGGATCTTTGCAGACTGACTTTCAATTAGTGAGAATGGTTCCTTTGCAGTAAGGGAAGAGCTCGCATGTAAGTCTGCTTCTACGAATGGTACATATATATCCTTCTTCACTGGCAGTTGTGGAATTTTTGCAGACTGATGTTACAAATAATGATAGTTGTTACGTTTTAGACTTCATAAGTATTAGCAGCATCATGCTAAACGCGGGCCATACCTCTCAAATGTACAGTTTTTTGCAGAATGTACAGATTTTGTTTTTTTTTTTTTTTTTTGCAAATTGGTGGTGACTCATTAAAGACTTAAGTTAAACATAAAACAAAACAAAACAAACAAAAAAAAAACAAAGGCAGGCATTTGAGTTTCAGACTTCATACCCTTCAGAAAATCCAGGCTAATGTAAATCTGTTATTCTATCAGCTTTCTAAATTTGTAGGAGCAATATTTAAAACTGTTTCTATTTTGGGCCTTTGTCCCACTTCTGCTTATATCTTTTCCCAGATTTCTTGCTCTGTGAGGTTGAGAGGTATGGCCTTACCAGTTGTTGCATTAGCCTCTTAAATCTGCAACACCATTATTAAAAAAAAAAAAATCTAGTTTTGCAGCTTTATCCCACAGTTATTTATGGTTTGTTTTGATTTTGCCTTGTTCAGTATGGAGTCCATTATTTAAGTTGTTAACTAAAGGTAGTGCAGAAGGTCACTGGATGGTTTAAAGATACTGGTTATTTTATTTACCATGAAAAGAGAGCTTTTAATGCATTAATCTGTTTCCTGTCTATGTATCATGGATATTAGCTATTAAAAAAAAATTCCTAACACTGAATTTGTGAGTGGCTCTTTCAGTGTGTAACTTTGAGGAACATGACATTTTAGGACTCAACTGAGTTATGCTCCTCATAATGAGGTACATTTGAACGATATGGTGGTGTAATAGGCTTTTCCCAACCTTTCATTTAAGGGCTTGGGGGGTTTAGTGATTGGCTTTTGTCCAGCCTGATAAAATGTTGAAGCCTCATACTGGTTAGATTTTCGTTGGTGATATATTATATAAAAAATAAAAAAAAAAAAAGAAGAGAGAGTACGCATGATATAAATAATATAGGGTTAGGTACTGATCGAGTTTACTTGGGGACTAGGTGTGGGTAGGTTCTGGGCATTCGTTCCTCCATTTTCATAGGACTTTTCCGGATTTCTTCTAAGAGAGTGAGAGGTATGCTTCGAGCCTTTGTCTCCAGATGGTAGGACTTTAGCTTTTCCTTCACAGTTGCTCCAGCTTTCTGGCTGTGTCTTAGCATATTGATGTCAAATTATTGAAGTTTGGAGGTACAGGGTAATGACAAGCAATTTCTCTAGGTATGGCACAGGGAGGTAATTGTGGCCTCATGATGGGGTACAATTGCATAAAACTGTGGCTGGGGAAGTCTTGGCAGGAGTGGGATGGACACTTTAGTGCAGACAGCATGCCTGGCTATGACTTATGATGTTTTGAGATCTGCTGCGCTTGTAGTTTTGAGTTTTTAAGGGCAATGGTTAAGGTTGCCTCCCTTGGTAGGTGTTTTTTGGCCATGTGTATTGCTCTGAGATTGAGGGGGGAGAGCCAACAGGTTGTGTTTGCACACATTTTATGGTGTGTGGGATGCAAGTGGGTTTGAAGCTGGGTATTGGCAGGACAGGGAAAGGAGAGGGTACGACGGGTCCTTGCTCTGTGGTCAGGGAGGGGTGGAGTTTGCTGGTGGGAGCAGGTGTGCAGGTTGACAGTGGGATCCATTGGGTACACAGCATGTAGTTCAGCTGCTGATTTCTTTTGAAGAGGGTCCAGGGTAGTGATTCATACCTTTTCACCTACACAGATTTCCAGTATACCAAGATTTGCAATATGGTTTTGGTCTATCTTTCATAAAGGGTGGCTCCTTAGCAAATCATGGATGATTTACATCTGAGATGACATCTGGGGTTCTCGTATCTGACAGGGCATAAGGTAGTCAGTGTAAGCGGGAGTCATAGTGAGTAGGTGTTTACTAACTAGACACAAGAGGTCAGGCCTGAGGTTCATCATTGTTTCTGTTTTGTAAAGGCAAACTGATTAATCTTTTTTCTTTAGCAGATGGCAGAGATGAGGAATTGAGTAGGCTGCAGTTGGTGACCTGGAGGAAGAGGAATTGGTTGATGGAGGCTATTTTAATGGATGTCACTGTCACTTGGGTGGTGCACAAGGAGGTCAGAGATGGGCGAGCAGTGGTCAGTGCCCTGATGACATGGCTTTGAAAGGTAATGGATTTTATTGTGTGGTTTTGACTGCTGGATGGGTCCACCATTGGGTGTCTAGCTAAGTATGTTTGGGTCAAGATGATGTGGGGGGTTGTGTATAAGGATTTGGGGGTTACAGGTAAGGAAGAATTATAACAATCATAGGAACATAGGAAGCTATGAGGTTAATGGTTTAGGGTTTTGTAGGCTATCTAAGACTGATAGTTATTTACACATACTGCTATTTTTGTCCTTCGCAGAATGTGGGTAGAACTCAAGGGTGAGTTTACTCACTCATCCAGTTTGTTTGGAGTTATGGGTTATGGAAGTTGCATATCAGCCAGTTTAACTGGGTTACTTTGATAGGGGTCAATAAATCACTGCCCTAATTACTGGGTAACATCTTTGTTGAGAAACCTTGTGGGATGGGTAAAGTGGTAATTTCATTTATAGAAGAGGCCTTTTGAGGCTATGGATTTATTTTATTTCACATGGGTACCAATTGTATCATGAATGTGGGTGCTAGGAAGAAGTTTTATGGGAAATGTTTGGTTAAGACATCATTAAGTTGTATGGGGGTTTCACATTCAGTACTGCGAGCATTTCATACAGTTGATGGAGAGCTATACCTTTGGTTCTGCATAATGTCATTAAATATTGATTTTGCGTGTGTGGAGTATTTACAGTTTTTTCTTCACAGATCACATTGAGCTCGCAGATGGGGACGTGCTGAGCAGGCATTATTTGATGGTTTGAAGGAATGTGCGCTTGACAGGTAAGAGAGGATGCTGAGGAATGTCTCAACTGATGGAACATTGGGAAAGGAGGTCATGGAGTTTCAGCAGTCCAGCTGTATATGGTGTTGTCTGTTTGTTCATTGTTGTGTTTCCTTTCCCGCAGCCTTAAGATAATGTCCATCTTGGGGGTTGTTTTTGTTATCTTATCTTGTGTGGGAAGCATCAGGGTTGAATTTGACACTGTCTTATTGGTAGTTGGAGTTTTCCTTGGAATGGGTCAGGTGGACAGATTACCATGGTAGCATACCAAGTTATGGTTACTGTTGAAGGAGATATTAGGTGAGCCGAGGCATGTCAGATGATGGTTAGGATTACATGATTCTGGCATAATTAAGGGGGTCATTTATAGGGGAGTTTTTGGTAAAGGGAGATTATCTTGGTTGGGATTAATGGGTTGCATTGAATAAGTTGGCTCAGGCTAGTGAGCTAGGTGGCGTATTTTGTGAAGAAGGGTTTAGCTTCGAGTTACTGCATTTTTATGGGAGGTAGGTTTGGATTATTTTACCACATTCTGGAAGGTGAGAGCTAGTCACTGACCTGTAGTGTCTGGTTCCAGTGGGCATTTCAAGTTTTGGTGTACATTGTGTTTGGTTAGTTTTGAGTTTTGTCTGGTTGGTTTCATGGTTGTGGTGCATTTGGGGTTGTACTGGTACAAGCCTTGTTATGGTGGTTTAAGCAGCTTGTCTACAGAGGCATTGGTGTGATGACAGGATTGCTATTAAATGGGATTTGAAATTGATTTTATGTGGTTATTATTTCATTGGGCATTAATGGACTGCAATATGTTGTGAGGGTATGCGATTACCTTTGCAGGGTTTCAAGTGGCAATGGGTTTAGCATTTGCTTATCTAGCTGGGGTATAGATTTTGAGAGTAATTACAAATTTTACTGGTATGGTAGTTGGGTAACAAGAGTATGGGTATATTAGGCTTTGCGTTTATGGTCGTTATTTTAGCACTGGAGAGGGATCAGTAGTTTGTTTTAGCGGTTTAGGTAACTGAATAGTTTTGATGGTGTGAGAGGAATTGTGAGGTGACGGCATGGATACAGTTTGGTTAGACAAGATTGGGTTCACTGAATGATGTTCAGCTTTATGCCTTTAATGAGGTTTAGGTAATGGGAAATTTGGTCAGTGAGAGGGGCAACAGCCTGGTCTGGCTGGTGGGTGGAGAAGAGGGGCAGGCTTGCCCTCTTCTGTTCTCCCTCTGGTGTTGGATGTGCAATTCAATAAGTTGGGAAGGAAAGTAAGTGGTTGCTCTGTTGGATAAGTTAATAAGCAAGCAGAGCTGCTTATTTGGATGATGGTGTAATTCAATAAATTGAAGGTGAGCAGAGTAATGCTGCCTTGTTAGTGCAAAGATAAGTGAGCAAGTGGGGGATGCTGCTTATCAAGGGTGAGTGGTTATGCTGCCCTTATGGTTATTTTATGTTTCCTTTCATGGATGTTATTATCACCTGTGTCATGTTTTTGGTTGAAAGTTATAACTATTGGTTAACAATCATGTTTATGGAAGATTAATAAAAGTTGTCAAATGTCATTCGGTGTTGTGTGTTTACTGAAGTGAGCCAGGACAAGCAAGTAGTGTGGAGTCCTCAAAACACAGAAACACTCCTAAAAATAGAGTTAGGTCAGACACAGGGAGAATAGCCCCCCTTTGTAGAAAGAAGTAGTAGTCCTCAAAAAACAGAAAAACTGACAGGCCAAATAAAAACTATAAAGATAATAGAGTGGACTATTGAGGATGCAGAAGAAACTATATATTGTTACTATTATGCAGGAAGCCGAGAATTTCCATATAGAAGATATTCAGAAAGATTAATAGAGAAATTAGAGGAAAGAAAAATACTTGCACAAGCAAAACTGTCAAAAGCTTCATATGCAAATTTGCATTAATTAATACAACATATTTGTGAAAAATATCACTTAAATGAAGAAACTTTAGGGTCATGTGGAAAAAGAAGCAACAGAGGAAGTACAAAAATATAAAGAACAAAACCCAGAGATTTTTGAAAGTTATAAAGAAGAAACATGGACATGAGAAGGAAAAAGAGATCTGATAAGGTTCAATATTTATGTAAAGAACAGCAAAACAAACAATAAAAGCAGCTACAATGATATTTGAAGAGAGAGGCACCCACATATGGAAAATTTAACGATACAAAAAATAAGAAAACAAATGGGGGACAAAGAAAAGAGGATTAATAAGGTAAAAGTTAAACAAATAGAATCTGAAGTTATGGAATACCTGCAAAGTGAAACATTTAGTGTAGAAAATCCAACACAGGTAATGCCACAGCATGATGGGACAATGGGTCCCCAGACTAAAGAGAAACACGAGGACTGGCAGATCTCTAACGTCTTGCTGCATGATGATGATCTGGAGCCTTTACTAGGAAACTGGTACAAAATTTAGAAGAAAACTCAGTTATAGCAATAGATGAAAAGGGTAACAAAGGATCATTTGTTACTAAATAAAACTATTAGAGAATTGTAAAAAGGAAAATAATCTAAATATGGCTTGGATAGATTACAAAAAATATGTGACAGCATCCCACATTCATGGATAAAGGAGTTCTTACAGATGTATAAGATACATTCTACATTGATTAATTACATTATAGTGACCATGAAACGGTGGCAAACCACTTTGCAGTTAAGCCAATACAAAGGGCAAATTATTATCTCAGACGTAAAGGTTCAAGGAGAATATTTGAGTGTGATTCTTTATCACTGCTGTTGTTTTGTCTTACCCTTTACCAATTAAACTGTTTGCTTAACAGATTAGGTCATGGTTACAATTTGGCTCTCAGAAAACAACCTTGCTTCAGGACTTCTCATCTACATTTTGTGGATGATTTAAAACAGTGTAGTTTATCAGATGATGAGTTGAAAGCACAATTGCAAGTGGTTAAAACTTTCTCAGATGAGAGAAAAATGTTATTTTGTCTACATAAATTAAGTTTGGCAACAAACTAAGTTGTCCCGGGACATCTTCATGGGGTAGGGTTGCCACCTTTTCAATTGCCCAAAGTGGGACATTTTTTTGTAGAAACATCAGATTTTGTAGGGCAAAACATATCTATACATATATATATATATACAAAATAAAAACGTATTCTTGTAGTATTTCAGTTGCTTATTTTGTTTCTTATAACAATTAGGTGTTTCAGATACAAAATAACTGTTTTATACAGGTATTAAAGAAAATACAGGAAATATTTTTTTGTCCTAGAATCTCAGGACATTTGCCGTTTTTTAAATTTTTTTGCAGGACACAATTCCCCAAAGAGAGACTGTCCCTCACAAAGTGGGACAGGTGGTAACCCTATCATGGAGGGGGTTAAGTTAATATTAAGGGGATTTAAGTGGGTTGGGGAGGCGAAAGGGTTAAGTGGAGGCAGGGATGGTTGGGAGGAAATGAGATAATAATGGGGAGGGGCTTAAGAGGTTTAGTCTAGCTTAGTTGGGTTAAGCAATCACATTTTGGTGTGAACTTGCTACAGTAAGTGCTACGTCCATGACGACCTGTAGGTATTTCAGTTACAGGTAGGCCTGGGGTTATTAGTGGCAGGATGGGTGGAGCTAGAGTAGTATATAGATATAAAATGGTATATATATATATATATATATATATATATATATATATATATATATATATATATATATATATATATATATTTTTTTATCTCTCTCTTCAAAATGCGAGCATTAAGGTACTTGGCATTTATGGGGGTGATCACTTTATCATTTTTGAGGTTGGGTAGGTATTTGGGTGAATTGTGAAATATTGCATGGTGGGGAGACTTGGTGCCATGTTTGCATGGGGGTCAGAGTTAGAAAGCATTGGGGGGTGAGAGTACAAGTGATTTATTTCATGGATGGTTGTGTAGGCTGGATGGTGTGGTAGCTCTGGTTTTCCTCTGTGAAATGATGGTCGTTGCCCATTGTTGGTGGTTTTGGTCTTCTAGCGATTGATAGTGGTGTTGGAGCAGTTAATAGCAGCGCGTTATGGTTTTGGGGGTTTCCCACATAGCCCCTCACTTATTAGTGGCCTCAGTACCATGGTGGCCATTGGTGGAGGTTCATCGTTCATCGCTATGTGCTAAGTATGATTTTCCTAACTTCATCCTTATACTTCTTGCTCAAATGCTTTCTTTTAAATACCTTCTTTTCTAGATATTTGATACCAGTCATATGGCTTGCTGATAATCACCTTTAGTATTACTACAACTCATCCCCCTTTGCTGGGAATGAGCTGTGAAGCGGTTTATATAAACAGTTTAAAGAGGTTCTACTGCTAATTATTTGGATGAAAGTTGGCAAATACCCTTAGGGTGACCCTTATTTCTTTACAGAAATGAGCCAACTCCAAAGCTAAATCCTGACATCCATGAAGGTACAAGGTGCTCACTGAGGAGGCACATTGCTGTTTGAAGGATTAGGCACAAGCAGGCTGCTCAAAACTCAAAAGATGGCAACCAGTATTGGTTAGTTGGTGTAATGTCAGCCATTGACTTATGGGCCTAGTAAGAGTAGCAAGTGATCTGGTCCTTGTTCTTAGGGGCTGGGCTGTGTTGTCTCTGTGCGTCTGTTTTCTTGAAGGTGGGTTTCGTGGTGGAAGGCTTCTCGAGGCAGGGCTGGTCCTTTTGGTGTGTGGTAACCACTTTGTGTGTATGGTAGCATTAGGGACAGGGTGAGGACTTCACAGGAAAAAAAAAAAAAACCTAAAGAACCACGTTAAAAGATGTTGTTTGAGGGCGAATATGGAAGAGCATGGCGTGCTGCTCTAGTTGTTACTGATACATTATTCTGCTTTGGTTTTTAGTTGAAGTCATTTCTGTTGTTCTGAATGGGAAAGGGGAGCATGGAGTGTCTCGGCTGCTGCCTTGCGTGTCGGGTCCATTTGAAGATGATAGATATTTTAGTCTTGGAGGATGGGTGGTGTCCCAAGGTCGGAGGCAAACCCTGTGCTGTAGGTATCTGAGGTGAAGGCCTTGTTGAAGGTAGTGCGGTTGTGTCGGGTGGTAATGGCGCAAATCCCCCCCTCAGTCTTGGTCACTTTCTGCTCTCCGGTATGGTGGTGGGAAGGTGCAGAACCACTTGCCGCTGTGATGGGATTTATTTTGTGGGCTTTCCGTGTTGGGGGAAGGGCTCTGTGAGTATGGTGCTTGGTCACAGAGTAAGAGGAAAAAGGGAAAAGAAGAAGAAAAAAAAAGTCTGTAGTTCATTCTGAGCAGCCAGGATGTTGGTTTTCTGTTTGGAGTTTTGGCGTTTCTTGGTCTCGGTTTGCCTTGCTGTCCAAAGTGCTTGCTATTACTTTGTCTATGTATGGCAGCGCTGGTGGTAAGGCTTGGTTCGGGGTCTTGAAACTTGGACTGTAGTGGTAATTTTCCAAAAGTAAGGTATTATTCCTTTTATAAAGGCAAGCTTAATATACCCCAGTGGTGTGCATAAGTGTTTTGATTAGTATGAATAAACAGGGAATGCAGTACAGAATGTTTCTCTAACTCATTTGAGTGTATAGACTGATGATAGATCATAAATAGGAAATACTGCGTTTACTTTAACAGGATGTGCTGCCTGTGGGTTATTGGGATTGTGGGGAGTGGCAGTGGAAGTGGGAATGGTGACTATAAATGGCTTTATAATATTTAGAAATTCTGCAGGAAGGATGGTTTGTCTTTTGATGTAGATTGGAGGCCATTTGTCATCAATTTGAGGAGTTCCCAAAAGTGCTTGGGATAGCCTTTGCATGTCAGTTGTCTATGTCTTATAAACGTTAATTTTGCTGCATTGATGGTAATGCACATTTGTTTGATTTGCGGGTTTTGAGTAAGGGAGAATACTGGCTGCCACTGCGCATGCCCTTACACTGCAACTTGTCAGTGGAGTTGGGCCTTACTGTTTAATGGTACAGTGTTTCACAGAAAAGGATGAATGGTGGGAAGGAGCAAGCCCTTTGGGCTGCACAGACTTGTGAGGTGTATCCACAATTATGCCTCATACTTCCGGTCCTCTTAAATGTTGAACATGAACTGTGGAACAGGTGCATTTACTGCTTACTAATGAGCTATGGGAGTTTTTTTTTCACTTAAGTAACTAGCTCATTTGTAGTATTATTTATACATTTTGTGATGGCATATTACTAAGTAACTAGCTCATTTGTAGTATTATTTATACATTTTGTGATGGCATATTACTAAGTAGTAACTATTTCATTAGTATTATTTATACATTTTGTGATGGCATATTACTTTTCCCTCTAGCTACTCATGCTATTGGAATTGCATAGTAAACTATAAAGCCATGGTTTAAAGAAAAAAAAGAAAAAGTCTGTGAGTCTGTGTAGAGCTGTCATTTGTTGTGTGTTGGATACCATGTTATCCTGATTTTGAGGTACAGCGGCTGTTTTCTTAGCGCTTTGTTGTAGAAAATACACAACATAAAGGCAGGAAACAATGTTTCTTGTGCATAAAATACTGCTTCCATATTATGTTGGTCAGTGTGCCTCATTTGGGGATGGAAGGTTAAGAGCTAGGCAGATGGCTTTACAATATAAGTTAGCTTGACTTATACAGCGGCTCTAACTGGTGTGGTTTGGAATCACAAGGTTACCCAGGTTGTGGATATTGATATGTCCTTTCATGTGTGGAGTTTAGTTTTAACATACTTGACTGGTAGTTAAATTTGCCTTGGGTATTTGATAGGGTCATTGGACGCATAGCTACAGTTATGGCTGCTATGTCATAGATGGGAATGGCGGTGGTATCTTTCTTCCCGATCTAGCAGGATAGGTTGTCCTTGAAGATGCCTTGGAATGTGTGAGGTATTTTGGATGTTTTGTATGTCTTTTTCTTTCTTGCAGATGGGGTCTTGGAACGCTGTGGAGGTAATTTGGAATAGGTGGGTATAAGGTGGAGCCTGCTCATTAATATTAGAGGGATTCATTTTGTCCTCTTCATTGTAGATGGTGGTATGCCAAGTACCAGTTGCAGCGATACAGTGAATTCACAGATGATGGAAGCAGTGGCAAGTGAGGAGGTTACACAAGGGGAACACAAGTGGGCAACAGTTACTGATGGAAGTAAGTGGATTTCAAAGTTGTTGAGTTTTGGTAGAGGATTTTACTCTGCTAGCAGAGAAGGACAGGCATTTTGTGTTTTATATCAGGGTTAATGGGTTGTACAATTTGTTCTCTTAATCGTTAGTATGTTAGATTAATGTTGAAAGTTGTTCTTGTTTTTGGGCATTTGCATTCAATAGTAAAAGGGAGCACGGCTATTGGCCATAGGTAAGGGTTTGGGGTGGCAGGGGACCTGGTCAGTGCCTCCATGTTAAGTAATCATGGTATGTGTGCACATAGAATTTATCAGTGTTTCTTTCTTTGCAGATTGCTTGGGTGAAGAAGGCATCATGCGGTGGCTTGAAAAGGGGATTTGAAAGGTGATGTTTTTGATAGGATGCACATTCTTGTCACTTAAACAGGGCACACGGTGGGTCTGAGTAATCATCTTAGTAAGGCATGTTTGAGCACTGTGTTTAATTACTGGAAAGGTGATTATTGCATTGGTATAGGGGGCAAGTAAGGAAAAGTTAGGTAAGGGGGTCAAAAGGGGAAAACTGTCGGGGATGGTTTATGGGAAGTGTGGGGATCCCATGGGATGCGTAGGGTCATGATGTTCATAGGAGCAAAGGAACTTATTAGGCTATAGCTCTATGGCTCCTGCAAGCCAGTGAAGTTCAATCCTTGCTTTCTTGGAACCTTGGGTGGTTGTATTCACTCATCCAGTTGTTCGAACAGTATGTGGGGAAAGGGCCAAGGAGGTGTTTGACATGATGCTGGAGTTTATTCCTAACAGGTGGCATCTTGGGGTGACAAAGTTGTCTCTTGAGTAGGTAGTGTTAATGTTAAATACGAGGATAAGGTTTTACAGAATAGCACAAGGATCATTGCACTTGCAGTTTGGGTGAATTTTGTAGATAAGGTTTTAGGAAGCATGGTAGGTAGGTGGCTGTGTTGGGGTAGTTTTAGAAACTGGGTGCATTGTTACAGGGGAGTTAGAATGTATAAGGAAGCCTGCTTGCAGGATAAGGCAGCTGTAGGATACTAGTGGTGTAGGTAACATAAGGAAAGAGCTTTTAGGGAAAGGCTAGGGACAAACAGGGGTTAAGAATGGCTTGGTAATGAGTGAATTAGAGGTGTTTATGGCTTGGCACGTAGAGTAATTCATTGCTGAGCATAGATGAGTTTTCAGGAACTAGGTCAACATTAGACTATTCCCTACGGTAATAGAGTTGTTGCACATATAGAACTGGGTAGTGGGGGGTCTAAGGTGATATGCTACGGTTAGCACTTGGGTTTGAGACATGCTAGTAGTTTGACTGGGTGTCATCTTAAGTTCATGAGGTTATAGTTTGTGGTTTTGTTGTGGTTATAGGCTGTCAATACATTCAGGTTGAGCCATGATTTCAGCTTTGAAGGCAGCGGGCTAAAAGGGTATGTGTTCTTTTAGTGTGGATGTTCCGGTGTTACAACGGGGTCACGGTAATCCTACTTTACTTAGTTTCATTAGGGTGTGTTTCAGTGATAGCATGACAAAGGGGTTTGTGATGGGATTCTAAGGTGCTTTACCGATGATGGGTATACCAAATGATGTTTGGCTTGACCCTTCCCTTTATGGTAAGTGGATTAAACAAATTTGAGTAGAAGGGAGAGGGATCAGCCTGGTCAGGCTGGTTGGCAGAGAAGAGGGATAGGCTTGCCCTCTTCTGTTCCCCCTCTGATGTCTGGATGTTCATTTCAAGGATCTGGGGAAAGGAAATGAGTAGTTGGAGGAAGCTTGCTGAATAGAGGTAAGGGTGGTGCTTATTTGGTGGAAGGTAACTCAGTGGATGGTGTATGAAGTGAGTAAGGACGCTGCTTCATAAGTAAAGTAAGCGAGCAGAGGTATGGACCCTGCTTGTTGGGCAGGGTGAGTAGGTACGCTGCCCTGATTAACATTACAATGAATGGTGTATGAAGTGAGATGGGACGCTGCTTCATAAGAAAGTAAGTGAGTAGAGGTATGGACGCTGCTTGCTGGGGCAGGATGAGTAGGTACGCTGCCCTGATTAAAATTACAAGGATGTTATGCTGTATTTAGAAAAAATATATCATGAATAGTTGTAATAAAGTTGGTGGTCAAAGCTATGTTATGGAAATTTAATAAAGGTCGTCAAATGTCATTTGGTGTGATGTGTGTTATTGAAGGGGACCGGGACAAATGAAGTTTGGCAACAAACTAAGTTGTCCCGGGACATCTTCATGGGGGGGGGGTTAAGTTAATATTAAGGGGATTTAAGTGGGTTGGGGAGGTGAAAGGGTTAAGTGGAGGCAGGGATGGTTGGGGAGGAATTGAGATAATGATGGGGCGGGGCTTAAGAGGTTTAGTCTAGCTTAGTTGGGTTAAGCAATCACATTTTGGCATGAACTTGCTACTCACCCACCCTCCCTCTTTTCGTTGGTGGGGAGTATGGTTATCAGTAGGGGTAGGCAGAGAAGAGGGATAGGCTTGCCCTCTTCTGTTCCCCCTCTGATGTCTGGATGTTCATTTCAAGGATCTGGGGAAAGGAAACGAGTAGTTGGAGGAAGCTTGCTGAATGGATAAGCAAGCTGAGGTATGGATGGTGTTTATTTGGTGGAAGGTAATTCAATGGATGGTGTATGAAGTGAGTTGGGATGCTGCTTCATAAGTAAAGTAAGTGAGTAGAGGTATGGACCCTGCTTGTTGGGCAGGGTGAGTAGGTACGCTGCCCTGATTAACATTACAATGAATGGTGTATGAAGTGAGATGAGATGCTGCTTCATAAGTAAAGTAAGTGAGTAGAGGTATGGACGCTGCTTGCTGGGGCAGGGTGAGTAGGTACGCTGCCCTGATTAACATTACAAGGATATTATGCTGTATTTAGAATCAATTATATCATGAACAGTTGTAATAAAGTTGATGGTCAAAGCTATGTTATGGAAATTTAATAAAGGTCGTCAAATGTCATTTCGTGTGATGGGTGTTATTGAAGGGGACTGGGACAAATGTGCAAAAGCAATGATTAAAGCAGGAAAGTTGCAGTACCAGGAAAAATTCTATCTGGGACAGTAATGTGATATAAAAGAATATGAGCAAGAGGAAGTGCATAAATATTTGAGAATTGTTGAAGGATCGGCAATAAAACATGAACAAATGCAAATAAAATGGGTCTATGTCAAAAGATCATATGGATAAATTGTTGAAACCCAAATAGTCAAGACAATATGATCGACAATTCAGTCCTCTGGAAAAAAATTCAAAGCCAAACAACACACACATACAACAAAAACAATACTTTTGCGGGGGGACAAGCCTCCCTGCACCCTTTACACCCCCTGCTAATTATATATACCAACTCTGAGATTACACTATAATGGGGAAATTTCCTGACCCCATCTGTAACATGATGTCAGCCAGGAAAGTTCAATGGATTGAATTGTCGATCATATGGTCTTGAACATATAGGTTTCAACAAATTATCCATATAATCTTTTGACATAGACCCATTTTATTTGCATTTATTCATGTTTTATTGCCGAAAACAGCCTTGACATCTAGGAATAAAGTCCAAGTTATAAATCAGTTTGCTTTTCCTGTTGTAACTTGCAAGTTTTGATGTGATCGACCCTCTCTAAATGGTTTTGGATCAGATGGACAGGAAAACAAGAAAAATGTTTCACTCCTGTCAAATGATATATAAAAACTTGTATACCAAGATTATGTATTCTGTGCTCAGAAGGATGTATTGGGCTTTTTGAAATTGATTACATGTAAATATCTGCAGTCATGGGACTTCATATATATCTGTTGACCTCATCAAATCTAAACATAGTGAAAGTTTTAAAACATGAGGAGAGGACGTCTTAGATGACTTCTCTGCTTAGTTTAGTAGAAGCATATCTGTGTCTGCTGGGAATGGAAATCAAACCAGAACTAGACAAAAATCAGACAGGAACTTAATGTGCCATAAACAAAAGAAAGATTATAAGGAGAAGGATCAGATGAGTAGGAAATAAATGTAGAAAAGTGATATATATATAGTGGCAAGTAGAGAGATCTCCTGGAACAACCTCATATTGGTCAGGATTTGATACAGGAATGGTTAAGTAGAGGTAAGTTGAAACCAAATGATAAAAGGTTAATGATGGAAGCCCAGGACAGTGGACTACATAGACTATGGTTTACAAAGTTCATTGAACATGCGAGAGAAACAGAATACAGAAATGGGAAACAATTGCACATCTTCCTACTGGGTGTGATACTCTAATGGTAGAGGGCCTGTACATTGAAATACACAATAATATGTGAAGACTGTTACACTGGGAATTGTGCAAACACTACCATACAAAATTGGCTGAGAGGCATTGGAAACATGAACAGCAAAGCATTATAGAGAATGATGAAGTGTACATCACATGGGCTCACCCATTACCAACAGTTCAAAAAATAGACGTGAGAAAACCAGATGCAGTAGTCCATGAAAAAAAGACATAAATAGCATTGATATTTGAAACTGCTACACCTAATGATTACAATGTCTTACGTACAGAGAGCGGTGGTGCAGCAGTGGCATTGTTGCATCACAGCAAGAGGTTCTCCCGTTCAATTCTCGGCTTGGGTTGGGAGTGCCTTCTGTGTGGTGTCTGCATGTCCTCTCCACGGTCGAGTGGGTGTTCGAAAGACATGTGTTGAATGGGCGTGCCTTTGTTGAAGTTTGGGCATCGGGCTGGCAACTCGACACCATAAAAAAAAACCTAACTGCCAATCATTAGCGGACCGGAGTTCCACTGTGGTGACCCCTAACCAGGAAAAGCCGAAAGACAAACAACAACAACAACATGTACAGAGAGACACAAAGTCATAAACTATCAGGATTTACAGGCAGAAATGAACGCAATGTGAAAGGATAGATACCCAGACAGTTCCAGTCATGGTAGGAACAATGGGTCTAATAAAAAAGAATCTACAGTCATATTAAGATATGCCACTGGTACATGTAAGTCTATCTGAATTGCAGAAGGAGTCAGTTCTGGGCACATTGCAGATGCTGCAAAAAGTACTTTTGGCTAACATCAAAGATTGAAACAATTCATGTCATGGTATTAGGAAACCCAAAAGACTTGGAGAAATTAAATCAAATTGTAAGTCACACTTACCAAAATCTCTACTTGTGTTAGATTCTATAATACAGGCAAACTTGGCTGTGAATGCTAGGGAAAGTAAATTGGGTATAGTGGAGGCCCAGTATTTGGTATATCTTATAAGAATGGGTCATAATAAAATAAAAAAACCTTAAAAATCTGGCTTATACCCTCCCTTGAAAGACAGGTGAAGGCTTTTTTGGAGTAGCCTAGTACAAAAGAAAATTTGTAACTGATTTTGCAACTACTGCATATCCTCTTACAAATCTGACAAAAGGAAAGGTTTCAGTTAAAGTATAATGGTGCCTGGAGACAGACAGACAGGTCATTTAATGAGCTTAAACAAATATTAATGCTCTGAACCAGCATTAGTGACTCTTGATTTTATTAAGGAATTCATGATACATACAGATGCATGAGAGGTAGGGTTTGGACCAATATTTTTTAAACACCTTTATTGAATTAAGCCTTGTGACATAGGCACAAGAAAAAGTCATGGACATTCAGAACTGCCATATAGCTGAAACACCTTATGTCCTTAAGGGGTCATTTGCATATATCCCATGTTGCCTCTAATGCATGAGGTTTAAGGACTCTCACAGTGGAAAGTCTAGCTTGGCTAGACTTTTTTTTTTTAGTTTTTACTGATTCATATAAAATTAATCAAACTGCATTAACAAGCTCACGTGTATAAACATCAGAATTCACATATATTGCTATATATCATATAAACTAAGCAACATTACATATATTATTCAATTCCTGCCCATATCATCAGAAATGTAAGTGATGCACTTGTTTCTCAATCTGCATACATTGAAAATCTAGGCAAAGGTTTTTAAAAATAAGATAGATGGCCATAGGTCTGGATAGCTAATTAGCAAGGAATTTGCATAGGTAATAGCATAACTCTTCCAGCTTCCATTAGGACTGTTGGATACCACCACTTAGAAACACAAGTGTAATAGATGGAATGACACAGAACAGAAACAGAATAATCATGGTTTGTTATATTAAGTTTAGTGTATGACTCGCTAGTTACCAAAAAGGAACTCATATAAAAATAAAACATATCTTTGTATGCAGCACTTAATTTCCAGACCCCAAGTTTCAAAATATGCCAAAGTAAAAATAACACAAACATACACACACACACACACACACACACACACACACATACACACCAACAAAATATTACATGTTATATTCTGGACACGATACATAGAAATATTAAATGAGTACTTTTTATGTAGGAGCTGAAAGCTGAAGGTTCAAGAATGTTCAACAATATAAGAACACACTACAAAATTACAAAATGAGCAAACAACAGTATCTGAATTATGTACACAGCACAATTTTAAGGGAGTGACACTGAGAATTCAAAATTTATACGCTAAGATAAAGGCAACTTTTTATTTTTTTCTCTTCAGCCTATCAAGACACTCAAGAAGCAAATATGTTTTTCAGAAATGAATGGATATATTTAAACAAGGATAATTAATAACATAAACTGAACAAGGGCCTGGGAAGCTGCAGGTGTAGAAGTAATTGAAACTAAAGACACATTTTTCACATGGTATACTTATGCAGAAAATGTGTCACTTAATATTAATGCCATAAATTTAATGAGACAAAAAGACATGCATTTATTACTCAGACATTATGGGAAGAATATTTTCAAGATATAAAAGCAGAACTGCAGAAGTAGGCAATCACATGTGCAAAATATTAGAATATTTTCTTAATGCAATGCCAAAGGATAAATTAGATTCTGAAGTGATAAAATCCACTCTTAATAAGACATCACTGGATAATAATGAACAAGATGTAGAGGCAAAATAACTGAAGAAGTGTTATTAACAATGAATGAAGGGCCAACATAAAATAAAATAGCAAAAAACTTTTATTCATATTTGTAGACATTTAAGAGGAAATTTGGTATTTCTTTTCACAGCAGTCAATTACTTGCTGTACCAGATTGTCCGTGTGTGCTTTTAATAAAGTCAATATACATTCACTGGTTATTAAAAAAAGACTTTCTTACATTACAGGATACATTTAGATGTAATGAACCTCCTCCTAACATCAATGACTTTTATATGCATTTGTTGTTTCTGCTTATTTGTTGTAACGGCAAGTGACTGGATCTTTTCAGCTGCAATTTTAATACATATATCATAAATTAAATAAATTCTTACTTGACTGTGAATGGCATTAGGTGTACTTAGTCATAGTAATCACCACAGAAATACACAATATTGCTAAAAATGAAACATATTATACATATAAAATAATACAGATCTATCTGTGCAGATGATTTACAAAGTTAATGTTTTCTGAACAGAAATCCACTTTATACCATAAGTTGTGGTCATTCTTCCATTATAACTGTTCAGTCTGTATGATACTTTTATATAGGAGATGTCCACATTTACTGAATAAATAGCAGGCTTGCCTGATAAAAGCTATGCCAGTGTACCAACATTACCCTGTTTAAGTCATTAATTACCACTGTTAATGGACCAATTAAAGGTTGCTTATATTGTCTAGCCCAAATTGTGTGTGTGTATGTGTGTGTGTGTATGTATGTGTGTGTGGGTTTTATCACTTCAGAATCTAATTTATCCTTTGACATTGCATTAAGAAAATATTCTAATATTTTGCACATGATGATGTTTGTACTATACTACAGAGAAACTGTGCTATATACTGTGAAAGTCCACCTATGTTTCAATAACAGTATACTTATCAGCTGCACTTCTTACTGTGGGGTTATATGACACCATCAAAGAAATATGTTCCTGGTAATGATCAGTGCCTTCGCAAGGTGATAAAATACTGACCTAATATTCAAATTCATTGTCCAGCAACAGGAAGGACCATTCTAACATTTCAGCATATTCAGGCATTTTTGCATTCTGAACAAGAGTGAACGATATGCAGTATATGACAAGGACCAGATTTTCTGTATGGTGGATTAACGCAGTTCACACCACTGCACACTGCTTGGCTGATGTCAGTTTGGTCAGAACTGAAATAATGATTTACTAGGCAAAGTTGTTTTGGCTTCTTCTTGTGTCCTTGTTACATGGAGTCACATAAATCAATTTATTTCTTGTCAGGGCTTTTCTCACTTCTACAATACCACATGGCCATGGAGTTGGTATATATACATGTTCAGGAATGTAGGGGAGGGAGTTGCCACCCATGGGGGTGCAAGGGCATTGCCCCCTGCAAAAAAAAAAACAGTTGGTTTGAGCTGTCTCATTTCTGTATTTCTGCACATGCCATAGGTAGCCTTCCAGATTGTAGGAGTGACCACTTGGGATGTGAGAGATTATGTTATGATCCCTAAGAGTAGAAACAAGTTTATTTGGGACAATAAGCTCAAACAAACAAACACAGGCTGATGTATCACCTGTAGTCCATGACTAATAAAATTAAGTCCAAGGTTACCAAACTTCAATGTAAATTGTACATCCTTCAACAAGTGGAGTATTCGGTTTATAATATGTGAAGAAAGTGACCATAGCTTCTAGCAGATATCTCTATTATCATGGATATGGCCAAATAATCAGAGAAAGAGGCTTTTTATCTCATGGTCACTTTTAATATACTACACCTGTCACTTAGAAAATTAACAGAATTAGAGTATTTGCATTAATATGCATTTTACGAAGAATAAGTTGTCTGTATTGATAACATTTGATGTTTCTTAATCATTGCACCTTTCACCAGTTTATTACAAAATCACAAATGTCATGAGGGACAGAGAGAATTTCTGAAACAAAATCATGTACATGCCTGAAAATAAGAGAAACTTCAAATGTATAGAAGGGATTTCAGGGAATCTTTCATATGAACAGCATCCAAGATACTCAGTTTGGTGTGAGCACACACACACACACACACACACACACACACACACACACACACACACACACACACACACACACACACACACACACACATGTGCAGTCTGTTGAATGCATGTGTTATTAGAGTTTATTGCCTTCAGTTGTTATAAAAATTCCTTCTTGTCAGTTCCAGCTGATTTTAAAAATCAGATTGTCAACCTTTTATGTGGTGTGTATGTGTGTGCTGTGCTTACATGAAGCTAAGTTTTTTTTGTGCTTTTGGATGTATGGAAAGTTGAAAGTTCCAGCACTGGGTTTTGGACTGTTTATATGAGTATTTGGGGTACCTTTCATTTCATCAAAGCTGCAATTCGCCAAATGTCTAGTCTTCAAACTTAAAGCATTGCATACCATTTCAGCAAAGGATTACATCATTGAAATTTTTTCCCAGGGAAGGGAGTTTGTTGGCCATTGTAACAAATTTGCCCTTTTCCACAATGTAGTGTGATCTTGGAGTTGGAATATAGAACTGGGGGTGGGGGTGCAGCCCCCCACATTGGGGGGGGTGAAGCCCTCCACCTTGGTGAGTTTAAAATAATGTAATTTGTGTTACGATCGCTCTGGTGGCCAAGTAGTTTTTTTTCCTGAGAAATCCTTTCAATCATATAATTTTTCTCTGAAATGGTATCTGATCTTTTAAGTTTGATGAACAGGTGTTCAGCTAATTAGGGCTTTGATTAAATGATAAAGACCTGAGTATTTGTGGGTTAGAGTTGGAATAAGAACTAGGTTATTGGTTAGGTTTAATGATGTGTAAAGGTTTTGGAGTGTGTTTGGTATTCACAGTAATTCAGTGAACCTGTTATGATTATCCATGATGCCTACATGAGAGCATAGCTATATGGAAGTTTATAAAGGCAAGTTACGTTAATGCACAAGGCGTACAATTTTGTGTAAACAAATTAACTATAATGAGATGTAAATGAAAAATTGTGTAAGGTCAGGTGGTGTATGGTAATGAAGTCTGCTTGCAATTAATAATCAAATGTTCACGCTGTCCATGCATTCATTTTAATAAAAGATAGCTGCACATATTATATCTACTTTGCAATTCACAAACTTTCCATACTGTGAAAAAAAACAGATGCGACACAACCCCATAACTATATAAATCTGCAAAGTTCACTCAACTGAAGAAAGTAAATATCTGCCATTATAAGAAAGAAAAAGTGATGTGACACAACCTGTGAAGGCTGCCAGCCTAGCTAGATAGGATTTTTTAAATAATTCTATGTCATTGTAAATATTAATAGGATCCACAGGTTTGTGTAACAAATGTAAGAAAATTGTGTTATGTTCTGAGCTTCAAAAATGTAACCACAGTGCACCCTGCTGGAATAAAGCTGATAAGTCAAGCATTTAAGGACTGTTTGATCTCAAGCTCAGAGACAGGATGTCTGGACTAAGGAATTCTTCTACTGTCTTAGGACAAGTGGTAATTACTAGATTTTACATGTAAACTGTCTTTTATTGCTGTGGCTTCCTGCAGGTGCAGATTACAAAAATAAATATACATTTTAAGTTCTGTGAGCCTGGGAAACTAAATCAGAACTGTTAAAATGATGTAATCTGAAATGACTCAGCAGTACTGTGTTATCAATTTAAGGACAGAAAGAAAGGAGAGCAGTCTGGATTTTGTCTAAAGCTGACATCAGCTCACCAGCACTTGCTTTGCTATGTAAGTAGGATTTTAGACTTTAGTATTTCTCTTAGAGTTGCATAGAAATATAGCCAGATTAGCCTATCTGTTTTCTATATTTATGTCAGACTATCCTATAACATTGATTTAAAGTTTCCTGTGCTCTCTGAACTCTTGATTAGCACTATGTTGAATTGATGAAATTTGTCTTGTGCTTTTATTTATTATTAAATATGTTTAAACCTTTCAACTGTGGCTGTTTTGTGTAGAGATATTTTAAGTGCTTAGAGTACATTGCATGTATTTGGTGATACTGTCTAAGTCATTCTAAAAGTCTTGCCGCTCAGTCACAATTACTATTTGGATAACAGTAATATTACACAGTGAAATTGGTCACCCTTTGGGAAGGGCCTTATTAGTAGCTGATAAGAGTAGTTGGTGGAAGTGATTACTACCTTATAGCATGGAAGGAGGGGGCATAGCTGGAGAATGTGTGCCAACCTTTCCCAGTAGTGCCTGTGTGTTTGTATATAAACCAAATCTCAAAGTGCATGTGTCTCAGCTACTTGGGCAGGGACATGGAACACTGGTTAGACAGAGAGGGTACTGGAGGTTTTGGCTTGACTACTCAGCTGAGATCTGAACCCTATAGCTGTGCCAGTGGGGAGTCTTACTGGGGATCTGGAGAGAAAGAGAGAAACCATCCCCAGACTGACTGTGATCTCTGTGTGCTCTTAAGGGAAATTGTACTTTACTTTACTGTGTGTGTGTGTGTGTGTGTGTGTGTGTGTGTGTGTGTGTGTGTGTGTGTGTGTGTGTGTGTACTTGTTATCCTTCCAAATGTGCCCACCCCTCACTGGTGCTAGTGGTGAGGATTGAGGCTCCTTGATTACTGGGCCAGTGCACGGCCGTCACACAACCCCTATTACATACACATGCAGAGTCAAAAAAGTAAAGAAAGCAGTTTGTTAGCACATCCACCCTTTCATTAGTCCCTACACATGGTTTCCACCTGCAGTGGCTAAGTATCTCTCAGCAAAGATAGCAAACAAAATATTCTTGCCCCTTCCGTACTTTTACTGTGTATGCACAATCACTGCAAGACACCAAAATACATTTTCCAAGGGATCACTAATTATTTTCACTGCTGCAATGATTTCCACATACAAATGGCAGCTTACAGCATTTCAGTAATATGCCCATCTTATGAATAAAATATTTCCTGAAGTCAATTCAATAATTTATCTCAGTGGTTAAGTATCCCCCAGTAAAGACAACATAACATCCTTCTATTCTTCATCCTTCATTCATCCAGTACTTCTACCATGTATAGATAATCAATAAATGACACCAAAATAAATTATTTTCTCAATGATCACATTTCCACTGCCAGTGTAATAAATTTCCATTTATGAATGACAGCCTTAAAATATTCACGAAAGCCATTGTTTTATGTCCATGTTATGAATAAAAAAAAAAATTTCTTGAAGTGAACACAATAATCTTATCTCATTTTGAACAGTTTCATATTCATTTCCCATTCATTTTTTCCCTTCCTTTAAAAAGTCCACAGTTTCATAATTATTTTGCCTAACTCAAGAAATTCACAGGTAATATGGTGCTCTCATGCAAGGTCAGGGTCTTTTATGTATTTTGTATGCAAATGAGGCCATTTTACATTTATCTCTATGAATCACACTAATGCACCAACATCTAAAGTGCCTCATCCTCATAATAGCTTTCCCCTAATCCTTAAGTACTTTAAACTTTTGCAGTATGGAGGCATGCTTATCAAAACACTTCTGCATTTCTGTAGTCAGAGTGAATAATCTCCACTGAACTATTACAGCTACGTTCAGCTGGGACCTGGGACTGTGAATATCACCCTGATTACACAGTTGTTTGTTGGTTAGAGTAAGGGCTAGGAAAAGTGATAGTCTTATCATTGTGTGTGTATGTTTCTTGTGTAGTGAGGCCCCAACCCTCTCTATCCTTACTCATGTACTATGCTGCTGCCCCTAAGCCTACCCCTACACTTTACCTTATCAAAAACCCTTTTCCCTAACAGTACAACTAGTCTGAAAGTTTGAAATATACATATGTATTTTTTTGAGTGATTGTAAAAAGAGTTTTTTTTTTTTCTCATTTTTTTACAGTTTAGTTTTTATTTATTTGTTTATTTATTTATTTTTATTTTAGGGAGTTTCATCATGCAGAAATCAATACAATATGCATCATTGTCACTGCATACCAGGGAATGATGGTAGACACCATTGAGGTGATCAGAAATTCTGCTGGTCAACAGCTGTTTTCAATAAAACATGTAGTCAAAGGTAAATGCCTATAACTGTTAATATGATTGATCTTTCAACAAATTTGGTGGCAGTAGGCTCTTTGGCAAGATCACATTACAACAGGTATTGGACATATACCTTTTTTCCACTGTTGTGTGATTGTGGGGTTGGTATATATAAAGTATCAGGGGTGTGTGAGATACAACCTCCCATATGGGGGGTCTATATCAGAAGAGCAAACACTTAAAATAGCAGATGTTCTTCTGTTGAACTGAAAAACACAAAGCTGACAATGTTGAACACACATATCAGTGAAATTCACTGATCTAAAAAATAAAAAATAAAATGTACAAACAAAATTAAGTGGGGGGGGCTTCGCCCCATCCCCCCAATGTGGGGGGCTGTACCCCCCACATCCCTCCAACTTAAATATACCAACTCCGAGATCGCATCACAGTGGAGAAAACAGCAAAGTCCTGAGAACGGCCCAGCAATTTTTTTCCCTCTGAAAAAATCTCTGTTGTGTGCCTTCGACATTGTCAACATTTTTTGTTTTCAGTTCGACAGAAAAGTGTTCGCTGTTTTAAGCATTCGGTCTTCTGATAGGAACCCTATGGGGGCTGTAGGAGAGTCTATATTATGTCATTGAAATGTCAAAAGAGCGAACACTCTTACATTGACACAGAATAACTGAAGCTTCTAAAATTCGAATGGCCAGAACAGCAATTTTTTTCCCAGGGAAAAAAATTGCTGGGCCATTGTCGGGACTTTGCCGTTCCTCCACTGTAAAGTGATCTTGGAGTTGTTATATTTAAGTAGGGGGGTGTGGGTAATTTGTTTGTTTTTTTTTTTCTTTGTTGGCCCAGCAATTTTTTTTTCCTTGGGAAAAAAAAAACGCTGTTCTGGCCATTCATGGCTTATGAGCTTTGGTTATTCTGTGTCGATGTAAGAGCATTCGCTCTTTTGACCTTTCGCCATCATAAGATAGATGCATATGGGGAGCTTGCTTCTCCTGTAAAACAAAATGATGTACGTTTTTCTTTCTTATGTAGCATATGTGGTGTGCTAATGATTTCTTGTGTGCAAGTCTGCTATTGTGAGGTAAGTGTTTTAATGATTTACGACTGAGTGTGAAGCACTTTTAGAAATGTGTGGTAGTGTGTGATGTGTTGTATGCTCCTATAATCATAGCAAGCTTCTTGTTACAACTGTAACAAGTACCTTGCTATAAAGTACCTAAGCTCAGGAAAACAGGACCTGGAAGCAAAGTTGGAAGCAAGTAATTAGCTTCTTTAAAATACAAGAGCTATTCAGTGTTATTTTAAAGCTTTTTTATTAAACCATAAAACTGAACCAAAATCCACCAAACGCTTTCACTCGGGTCAATCCGAGCTTTCTCAAGGAAATAATGAGTCAATGATTTGACTTTGTTAAATAGTTCCTATTGGGTCATCTGACCAATTAAACAATTATCCTGTATTTACCTTTTATAAATTAAAAATGCTTAGAAGCTAAATATTTTAAGCTTTTAGCTTTGACAATGAACTTGTCCCATAAAAATATTTCTATAAAATTTAAAAACTAAATATCAAAACATGTATAGCCAAAAATAATTAGTGTCTAAAACAAGTGCTGGTTATTAAAATTCTACAATACATGTTATTAGAGACCAAGGATGTAAAAATCCTACGTAAGGAACAATACATAAAAATACAATATAACCCATTACCCTACAGTTGTAATATATATATATATATATATATATATATATATATATATATATATATATATATATTTATATATGGATCCCTATCAGATGATAGAAACATCATATGACTGAAACTCATTTGACTGAGACCATAAGACTGAAATTTCAAAATACTGAAAAAATCACTTGACTGAAACCGATAATACTGAAATCTTACATTGGTAAATTTCAACATACTGAATTGTAAAGTGGACAATATAAAACCCTCCACCCCACCAACTATATGTACTAATACCAGGATCACAATTTCTCTACTGTAGTTTGATCCTGGAGTTAGTATATATAGTTAGGGGGGATGTGGGGGGCATACTCTGGTTTTATATTGTCCACTTTACAATTCAGTATGTTGAAATTTAGCATTGTAAGATTTCAGTATTATGGGTTTCAGTCAAGTGATTTTTCAGTATTTTGAAATTTCAGCCTTATGGTCTTAGTCAAATGGGATTCAGTCAAATGAAATTTCTATCATCTGATAGGGATCCATATAGATATATATATATATATATATATATATATATATATATATATATATATATATATATATATACATTATAGAAAGAGACAGAGACAGACAGAAATATATGTTTATAGCAAGCTACAATTTGTATATATTTATCAGGAGACTTTGACAAGCCATAGCTGGCACACTTCCAGCTGTATCCTTTAACATATTTCAAAAGGTTTGTTTTGTGGGTCTCTATAGTGTAGTGCAGCTTTGTGTTTATTGTGGGGTTTATTCTGTTCTGTATTCCTATTGGCTCCTCTTGGTAGACCAAGACATCAAAGTGTAGGCTGTGTTATTATAGCAATAACCCACGCCTGGGTGTGGGTAATGCTGGATTTACCCATGGTTGGAGTGGTTTGGTCATGAGGGTGAAGCCCAAGGGACCAAACAAAGCCAACCGTGGGTAAATCCAGCATTACTCACACCCAGAAGTGGGTTATTGCTATTATGCAATGACATTATTTAAGAAAAAAAATAATTAATTTTCTTAAATAATGGCATTGTATAATGCCTCCTTGCTGCCCTTCCGCAGCTGTCTGGTATTCTGCGGCAGTTCTGATGTACTGCGCATGCGTATGCCTATGCAGTACATCAGAGCTGTGGGCAAAAGCAACGGAGAAAGCAAGATCTCTGTTGCTTTTTACTGTTTCGCTATGTTAAATGGGTTTAACATAGCGAGACAGCTTTAAAATAAGCAACGGAGAATCTCCGTTGCTTATTTTAAAGATGTCTCGCTACGTTAAACCCATTTAACATAGCGAGACAGTTTTGAAAAAAGCAACGGAGAAAGCAAGATTTCTGTTGCTTTTTACAAACTGTTTTGCTATGTTAAATGGATTTAACATAGCGAGACAGCTCTAAAATAAGCAACGGAGATCTCTCTTGCTTATTTTAAAGCTGTTTCGCTATGTTAAACCCATTTAACATAGCGATACAGGTTTAAAAAAAAAAAGCAATGGAGAAATCAAGATCTCCGTTGCTTTTTACACACTGTGTCGCTGTTAAAGGAGTTTAACATAGTGAGACAGCATTAAAAAAAGCAACGGAAATCTCCGTTGCTTTTTTTAAACCTGTCTCGCTATGTTAAACTCCTTTAACATAGTGAGACAGTGTTTTAAAAAAGACTTATACTAATGGAAAAAGTCCGGACGACCGGACCTTTTTCCATTAGTATAAGTCGATTTACAACGTGCATGCTGACCAATCAGCGTGCACGTTTTGGAATATTAATGGGGGGTCATGGTATAATTGCTTGTACCATTTCCTTGTGCATTGCACGTGTTATATGGCCAGCTCATTGTGACACAGTAAACTCCTCTTACTGGAACACTAGTGTGCTTGACCTGATTTTATTTGGAAAATGGAATATGGAATTTGATTTCTAGATGTTAGTGCTGCTTTTGCATCCCTAATCTAATACTCAGTAATTAAATAAAAACTGTTCTGCTGCTGTAAATCTATAAAAGCAAGTAGCCAACCAGGACCATCATTCAGATTTTCTCTCAGTGGGCATTGTCCTTATTATTAGTTTACAGATGTTATCACATAGTTATTTACAGAACTGGACACCTTGAAGCATGGAATGTAACTCTTGAAGACTGTATCAGATTATGCATGCATATTTCCTCCATATGTTATTTCCTCCATGTGTTATTTCTCTTACAGTTTCAACAAAACACAACCAGCAGAATTGCATATTTTTCCATTGCTTTATTAGCATTTGCATCTCCTGCTTCTAAACTTTCTTAGTGTTCGTGCTTGGCATTTTGTACTGGTGTAAACTGTACTAAATCCATCATGCTATACAAGCTGTACTGAATTTCAAGAGAATGTGAAGCTCACCTAAAGGAATCAGAACCTTATCTCCCAAAATAATACAATTTTAACAGATGAGCCTGTGTTTTGTAGGACTTGAAGAAATGTGAAAAAAAAAGCACTCACTTTAAAATAACTTCTTGACTACTGTGGAAACTTTTCAAATGCATTTGTTTAACAAGGAGCCTTCATCTTTATCATTGTTGTGTCTGTATGCATTTTCTTAGACAACATTCTAATTGGCTTAGATGTATCACAACATTGTAAATGTGTCTTCTTAATTTCTCAAGGCATCATAAAAATCTATCTGTACCTATCATTTTTTGACGTGTAATGAGCAATTTTGCTTTACTTTAGCCTTTTCTAAGCTGTAAAATAAATCTGTCATTTCCACAATCACCTCATTAATTTGTTCATAATAGTGAACATTTCCCGAGTGTCAGCAGACTGAGACATTGTAAGTACTGCTATTAATGGTGTAGATTAAGCAAATGATTTGGTACCAGAAGAATAATGAAACTGACTTTTATGTGGAAAACAGCTGAATAGCATAATAGAAAAGAAATCATTCCATTGCATAATTTTATGCACCAAAGACTTCTTTTAGCAACTTGTTTAAAGACAGTCTCATGGTTCTAGGGAGCAGATGTCATCATGACTGGCTGATAACATTTCTTTCTTGCAGCTCAGGGTATAGGGTTCAGTCTTGACCTGTTGTCACTATTTTTGTGGAGTTTTTATGTTCAGTGTGTCCTTCTATTGATTTTCTTCAGGCTTGCAGGATTCTTCCCACCTCCTAAATATATGTTGCGTGAATAATGTGGTCGATAAATGTCCAATCCACTCATTACACTATGAAGTTTATTACTCGTTTAATGACAGCTTTGAATGTTTTATAAGCAGTGTGGCTGCTAGAACAGTGACCAGGCCATCATAGACCTTGCAGAGAGTTTACAACGTGAAAGCCATCTGTGAATTAGGCCATATGTGTCGCCCTTTCTAGTACCACCACTGTTTCAGTGTAGTAAGATGATAACCTGAAAACAAACATTCGTATATGCACAGTAAATAAGCCACTAAGAAATGAATGTCTTATTTCACAGCAACAGTATACTCTGCAAGGACATGAATGTGTACATTATTAAATATACTGTTTCTAACGGTTTCATTTGGCAGGTGGTAATGACAGTGAAATGGAAGCTGTATCAATCATCAGATCACTTTAATCCAGTAAAGCCTTTCCCATGAGAGATCCAATTCCCTGCAGCTAGCATACAGACCATACTGTTAATTGGCTTGCCCATTTCTCTGTCTTCGAATGAATTTTATTTTGACACCTATGTCCTTTTGCTTTACCATGAGTCAGATTTTTTTTATACAATACAGTTCATATCTCTGATCAGTGAAAAGCAATTTGAAGAAAAGTGATGTATCCTTGCTTTATAAGAAACACATCATTGTTGTTAGATAAGATCTGAATGCTGTTTGTTTCTACGAAGTCTGCTTCAGATGAATTAATTTTCTATCCTACAGCTGTGAGCTTTTTCTAACACCTGTCTAAATGGATGGGGTAGTTTCACTGCGAGCAGGATGGTGTTGTTGTGAAAGGTAATGCAATAAATCAGCGAAGTATAACTTAATATAATTTTCAAAAGCATATGTAATATTCTGAAAACATTATTTCTAATGGCACAACTTTAAATAATTCAGTAGAAGATGCATGATGGTTTATTTGGTATGCATACTTGGCATAGCATCACCAATTGCTGTCATTGTTTAACAGAGGTACTTAGGACAAATCTTACACCAAAACTTATCATTTCACCAACTAACAGAAGCTTAAGTCAACAAGTTACAGACTCACCTTAATGTCTTATGCAAAATACCTAATTTGTTGACCACTGAGGCAATGGAAGACAATGCCATGAATGCAGGAGCGGCCTTACGTCAACTGGTGCCCTAGGCAAAAGGGTTCCACGGCGCCCCCCACCGCACCACCCAGTGCCCTCATCCTGGTCTACGTACACCAAATAAATACTGGAAAAGTGTCCCTGCTACAGCAGGCTGCCTAGTTGGCCTATTCCTAAGGCTGGCTATGCATGAATGTACTCATCTGCATATTGGAATACTGCCTTCCTTTAACTACAGTTCTCTCTGCACCCAATACTTCACTCAAGCAATCTGTTGAGAATAAAGTTCTTAGATTTGTACAGCTAACTAGGAAACATGGACATCACTGCACTGCTCTCAGCTAAAACAACTAGAGCTAGGCTGCTGCTCAGTGCACTCATCTACAAAATATTAAATAATGGCTGCTTTCCACCACCACTCAACAGACTGCAGTTTAAAAAACAACCCCTTACTCTTAAAAATAATGTCATTATTCAGTTATACAGGCACCTATTCTCTCTCTGGGTATGTGTGAGATAGCTTTCTTCAGATTAGTTCCATTTGTTTGGAACAATTTGTCCCAGGTAATAATTATGGATATAGCCCAACTGATTTTCAAGAAAACACTTAAACCATCTTTCAAAGAAAATAAACCCAAGTGCCATAGAGACGTGCTAACATAATGGCACTAGTGCTTATATCCTTTTGTACTAATGATTGCATTTCAGAATTTGCAGCCTTAGTCTGTTTGATACTACCTTAGGACAGCAAGGGTGATGCAGATGTAATTATTCCCGTCCCATCTTTATTGTGCAACATTCACTCACTGAGTCCTAATCCATTAAATTGTATTAAAATCTTACAGCACTGTGAGATGTGCAGTAAGCTTTCAATATAAGTCTGTATTTATGGTGGCATTTATTTTGTATATTACAGCATTAATATTGTATATTTTGTGTAAATCTTGTTTAATGTTTCCCTTATTCACTGTCACACTTTGGGTATGTTTTGTATATGCATTCTTTGTCAAAAGCCTTAATGGCAACATCATTTTTTATTTGTATTTGCCAGTGCACTTTTTACTTCTTATTGGATTTGCCACTACAGCCAAGATAGTGGCTGAAAAGGGTCCCTTGACTGGTTCACTTATCCAGTTAACAAAGTATAAATAAACAAATTAGTACTTAGATGCATTCATATATGCATGCACACATAAACTGATGACCTCATATGAGATGCAAAGATTAGAAGTATACAAAATATGGGAATGCACTTAATTTTTTAATGACTAGGACTCAATGAACTGTAAATTAATGTATGTCTGTCCATATTACATGACACAGATCTGCCATTTCCCTGACTGCAGATCATCATCTATTTTTATGCTGAAGATATTATAATGAGCCCCTTGGCCATAGTGAAAGTCTTCTCTACATGGTCTGAGCAGCTCTGCCAGTCATAATGAGATATCTCATACTGCTGTGTTTTTCTCATGATATCACAATTGTGATATTCAAGTGGGATTGGCTACAGACAGTGATTTGTGTAGGCTTGTTCTCATTAATATCATGCTGACCATTAAGTATGATAGTAGCATAGCAGAGACTATGAATCAAGGATATTTGGGTCACAGTAACATTTGCATAGTCTTTTAGAAATGTTTTTCCCTGCATAACAGCCCCAATTTTGATATCTTTTTCTTTTTTTTCAAATAACTTTGTACATTAGATTTCATATTGCAGTCATGCTTCCATTGCACAGTGGGATAAAACCCAGATTATGACTTGTACAACCCGAATTCAGCTATAAGCCTTGGCACCATGGAAGTACTGAAGAAAATCGGAGTGAATGGATGACACTGGGTCATCCGTCATGGATGAAAGGAGGTGGCTAGTCTGACTTCTTATACTGGCACCCAGCAGAGGCTGGGTATAACATAGTACAGAGGTCAATAGCCCGCAGTTATCAGGACATAGTGTAGCAGGAAAGCTAAGCAGCCTTTGTCATAGACGTGGCCAGCTATGTGCATTATTGTACATGTATGGAGCCCAGTATTGCACATTGCCCTGCTGACTGCCAGTGAGATTAAAGAGGTAGGCACATCCCACAATGGGTATGGAACGTTTTGACTCTGGACAGTTTGACCCCATTGAAATGGCAAGGCAAAAAAAATTTAAACCACAGACAATTTGAAATAAAGAAAAAAATGTTGTACAGAGCTCGTGCATCCACACAGTTGCTGAGAAAATGTAAAATTACCTAAAAAAAACCAAGAAAAAAGAAGTCATTAGAATATATATATATATATATATATATATATATATATATATATATATATATATATATATATATATATATATATATATATATATATATATATAAACTGTTTAAAACATTTGTGTTTGAAATACATATAATAATAATAATATTATTAATGTTAATTTAAAATAATATTAATGTTTACAATGTTAAATAATACTGATTTTAAAATTAACAAGTTAAAAAAATGTTATTAGTTAAATTAATTATATTTATAAATGAAATAAAATGGTAAACAAATTAACATTTACATATAAAAAAGTTAAGTAATATATTAAATTCCCATGGTAAAATATACTGATTGAAATATTAAGCAATAAAATGCTTTTATAAAACTTTAAAAACTTTTTTTTTTTATATAATTGGTATCAAATAGTCCGGGGTCAAATATTCTGGGTTTGAATTGTCCACTAATTCTTCCCTAGACAATAAATGTAAAATTAAACATGAAAGTGTATACAATTGCAATGGGGTCAAATTGTCCGGGGTCAAACTGTCCCGCTTCCCTCACAATTCCTGTGATGGTTCCTGGGATGACAGCCTGTCATGAATAATTTTCTTCCAGAATGGGGAACAAATGGAATTATGAGCTATCCCCCTACTATGTGAAATAATACGCCAGAAGCAGTTAAATGCTGATGGTCTGCATGAGCAGTGGGCCAAACTAATTATTTAAAAAAATAGATTTTGCTCTATAGTCTATAGTGATCCCTTGTGCTGTTTATTACTTCAGCTGTGGTTTCTCCAATCAGTTTGATGTAAAGCCATTATATGGACTAGGCTCAGACACTTGCCCAAAAGTAGCTTGGCCTTAGTTTTATTTGCATTCAAGATAATCTCTATTTAGATAAGTAATCAAGTGATTGCTGGAATGCTGAAGGCTGTAACTAAGATGCTCTGAATAGTGGACATGTGCATGTGAATGTGTAGGGATGCATGGTTGTATTATATCAGAGCATTCCTCCTACTCTGTGGAATTGTGATATTTGAGTTAGTATACTTAAAAGCAGCAGTATGGAGGAGAAGAGCCACTGGTTCAGTGGATGTAAGGGAGCCCCCCCCCATAAATACTTTAAAGGTATAACCACATGTTCTGATGTGGAACCAGAGTCCTGTACTTACAAAGGAAACCTGTAAGTGATAACTGATCTGTTATGAAGAGTTATCAGAGTAGAACAAGAAATAATTGTTATTCTGAGTGAAACTGGCTGAATGCAATCTGACAAAGATATTTAGGCAAATATTTTAAATAAAAGTAGACCCATTATGGGCTCCTGATGGACTTCTACATGTAGGGTTGGACATGTAACAGAACATCAGTCCAATGTATTGACTAATAACAGTCAGTGAAATAATTTTTGAATCAATTGATAGCTGCCAAATCAATGTCTAGTTCATCTACTCAAGAGGTTTACATGAGACAAAAGTTCTTCCTTAGCCTGTGGCTATATCTAGAAAACCTACAATTTTGCCATCATTAATCTTAGTTCAGTTATATTCAGTGCCGAAAGGATAGGCAGGTTCGCAGAGTAACCTGGCCAAAAGTCACAATGGGTGAGGGAGTGAAGGCTTAATTTATTTTATTTTCATTGTTTAGTTGGGGTCATGCACTGATGCTATAGAGCCAGTTTCAGTCTTTACCTGGGTGTAAAACACAATGCTGAGAGATATATAAAGCTCATGAATACATCACACTTTACAGCTGCTTATTCAAATGCATATGGAGTGCAGCACAATGCACAATGAAGTTTGTTCACAGATGTATTTATTTGTTTTCAGATTGACTACTGGGTAATAAAGCTGGTCTCCAGAACCTTTCAGCCATGATCCAGAAACAGAGAAAATATGAGACAACACAAGATGAGTACATACAAATCTATACAAAGGATATAAATAATTCAGTAGCAATTTATGAACTATAAACACTATAAACAAGAATAACAGTAAAGTAGAGCATGTGATACGTACAATAGTGTAATTATATGCACATTATTTGGTAAAAAATATTGATTCAAATCTGGAGTAAGTATTTAGTTATAACCAATGTCTTCGACAGTATTGTGGAAGCACGAGCATTTTATTTCCTCCAACGGGATTTCTTTTAAGGATTTTTTTGAAAGTCTTCAAGACTTGACAACTCATTTCTTCACATTGAAGGTGAATCCAAAGTGAAGGTCTAATTCTGGGGAAGGCTTTTGAATCTAGGCATGGAGAGTGTAAGACTGTCATCTTCGTTGCTTCTAAGTGAGTAGTTTTGATCTCTTAGAGGGAGTTTTCTTTTCAGAGGTGGGCAGTACCCCATTATAAGAATTTTTAAAAACTGGGGTCTCTAGTAGCAGAGTAGTCCTGCTTAATATTGGGAGCCACTGGACTTCCTGGTGCACCTGACAATAATGCACCCTTGGTTCAATAGACTGTAGTTGTTGACAATTACAGACTGGGTACATGCTCAGTAGAAGTAAGGCATATTCAAGTTTAGGGATTAATTTATTTTTAACTATAGATTTGCATGATGCTGGAGATAGGAGGTGGGCTATATGATAATACAGTTTTAACTGAGAAAGAATTTTGGTAGCAATTTTAACTGTATTGCTAGAGAAGCTAATCTAAGTTATGTTAGTCCAAGATATTTTTGTTGTTTTACATTGGGAATAGTGTTGCCCCTCAAGTCCTTAATTAGTAAGTCTGGTAGTGCTCTATTATTCTGAAGCCAGGTACTGACAATTTTGTTTGTTGATTAGTTTGGAAGGATTGATGTGCATTGCTGGCATCTATTAGAAGCAGATCAGCAGCATTCATAGTAATGCTATGCTCAGGTAGATCTAGAGTAATATCACTAATGAAAGAGTGAGATTAGTAGGGGCCTAGGATATAGCCTTGGGAATACCATTATGGAGGGTTGCAACATCTGAGCAGGTATTATTGGAGGAAAGTTGGAATGTTCTATATTGAAGATCAATAGAAAACCAGGTTACTTTATCACACTGAAACAAATGTTTTTGAGTTTGTATAAAAGCCGGCTTTGGTTGATACTGTTAGATGCTCTAGTTATGTCCACAAATCTGCCTGCTTTAGAAAGTCCTTCATTTATGTGGCAGTAGATGTTGTCAGTGGCTGACATAAGGCTGTCAATGTGCCACATAAGTTTGTAAAGCCATGTTGACTATTGCAAAGTAGGCATTAGATATCAATGTATTCAAACTGTTGCTTATAGAATATTTTTTGAATATTTATGTTAATGGGCAAAGATTATAAATGGGCTTGTAATCTTTGAGAAGTGCAGGAGATTGTAGAGGTTCATAGGTTTATAGGTAAGTACTAGGCTAGTTGCCCTTGCAGGACATTTTAAACCTAGCCAGTTTGCCTTTTTGAGCTTGACATAACCTATCCCATTTGGTTCATAGGTTCATAGGTTCATAGGTTGGTACTAGGCTATACAGCCCTAGGGCCTATACAAGCCTAGCCATAACAATTCCCTGGCTATTTCTTCCCACACTGTTACCTAATTGTGTGTTTCTCTAAATAGTGTGCTGTGTGTCTCCCTACTATAAGTGGGGGTGATGGTCTCACTTCTTTGTTATCTGATATTTAACTGTTAGCCTAGAGGGCTTCCTCTGTACTTTAAGTGCTAGCCAAAAAGTTTGAGAATTCATTTTATGCTCAACATCTGAGAGACTTGGTTGGCTGCAATCACCTACATTAGAAGCTGAAGTTAAGTGCAAACTTGCAGTACTATATTTTAGTCTTTTGTTAAGTACAAACTTGCAGTTTTAAAAGTACTATATTTCATGTTTTTTCTGCGACCTAATTGTGTGTTTCATTGAATAGTGTGCTGTGTGTCTCTCTGCTGTTAGTTCACCACCCACCCTCCCTGTTCTTGTCTTGGTGTTAGTATTGGTAGCTCTGGAATTGCCCGCTCCTCCTGTAAGTCTGCATTTGAACACTCCTCCTGGGTCCATCTCATTTGCTCACTTAACCGAGTACAGTGAGATCATATTCTGAGTCTAGTGTTCACTTTACTTAATACAGAGAGAAGATTTGAGAAGACAAACCTGCTTAGGTTCTCCCTTCCTCTCTCCTTGCACTTTAATAACAAAAAAATGCACTTTATTCATCTGCTTTTACTGTATTTGTGTTTCCTCTTACTTTATTTTGCATTTGCCTCTTCTTCATAGGTTCATAGGTTCATAGGCTCATAGAATGGCCTTACCCATCCATTGGGTATTTATGTAATTATATATTACTCCTACATAGAATAACTGGGATCATGTCATAGATAACTTGAGGGGACCCTTGCAATGGATAAAGCATTTATGAGCTGCCTCCATCCACTGGGAGTACAGGGGACAGACCTGGGGTACATTTTCTGTTTCCCATCCATAGATCTAAGTTGTGGTTGAATATGGGCAGGGATAAGCTTTGTTTTATGTGGATGAAGAATCTGTATTTTTTTGTATTGATACCATTTTGAAAGGCAGATGGGATCTTGGTGATTATCAGAGACAAATTATAAATATTTATGATAAGTGTGGCTGTATGTTCAACTGCAAGCTTCAGAAAAGTTGGATGAAGTTCACTAAATTTAGAACAACAGATGTCTAGTTTAGAAAGTAGATATTTGGTTTCCTTAACTGATATTGCACAGAAATGAAAGGTAGTTGAATTGTTAGCAGGAGGATAAAAGAGTAAGTATTCTTGTGAAATATTTAAATAAAAGTTGTTTGAAAGACAAGGAGAGGAGTCAGTTATAATGGAGAGAAGGAAGTTCTTACAGTTATTTGCAAATGTATGATTGCTTTGTTGTGGGTTTGCTGAGCAGTTGGTGGAAAATGTAATATGTCCAGTGAGAAGTTTGCCTTCTTCTAGAACAGTTTAGATTGCATAGAAAAGCAAGCATTTGTCTTAAGTATAATGCTTTAGCATCATTGGTGGCAGTCCTTGAAGATTTTCAGAGGGTAAGGAATTCTTGGTGCAGTATGTTGTTAGAGAGGATCTGTTTCCAAGGTTTCCAAGCAGTGTTTATTTGCTTCTTTCTTTGTTTTATGTCATTGTTTAACCAGTGGTTAATTTGAGTTATGACCCTTCTTCTGATGATGGGGACTAGGGTTTCCTGAATATGAGTAAGGGTGATGGTAACTTAGGATAGTGCAAGTGAGAGGTCCTGTTGGCTATAAAAATAGGACCAATCTGTGTTAATTGGGTAATGTCTTTGCCTACCTACTCCCCAGCCTACTCTCACAAATCCTTACCAACCTTTAAACTACTCTCCTATCAAAACTAGAATCCACCTACAACAAAGTTGCTAAATTTGCTGCAGACCACTCCTACTACTCACACCACTGTATAGCTCTCAAAAAGTTAAACTGGCTAGAGGTTCCTCACAACTTACTTCTCTTTCAGCTTCAGAAAATACAGTCCATTCTGTATCTACTCTCCTTCTGTCTCAGCACTGTCTCTCTCATCTCCCCTACTCCCCACCAAGATCCCTTCATAGCTCTGAACAAAACCTTATTTCAATCTACAAGCCTAAAACTAAAATAGGATAAAACCTTTACAGCTAATCCCTAGCTCAATCCTGGAATAAACTTCCACTGGAGATTTGAAATATGAATCACCGACATCAATTCAAAACAGCTACTAAAACTATCTAAACAATACATGGATCTGACTTTGTAACCATCCTCCGTGACTGACTTCCCCCTACTAGATACTTCTCTCTCACCTAACCTCCTTTCTTTGTTCTATCTTTACTCCTAACTGTACATTGACCTCAACCAAAGTATGTCTAGTCTACATGAGTACTTTACTAGCATGGCTGTTAAAGATTGTCCTTGAGTCCTACAGAAGTGCAGTGGGTACTACCCTCTGAAGTTATTGTGTATATGGACATTAATGATGTTGAATGCAATTACTCTCTGAGATTTAACCATGTACTAGCTATGATCTTTAATTGTTTTTATTATTATTTTCCATCTCAGCTTTTTTGTTATTGTACATGTCATACTTATTTGTGGAGCTTTTCTCCCCAGGCCTCTGCTGAAAAGGGGCTCCAGCTCAGTTGGACTAACCTGCTCAACAAATGTCAAATAAATAAATAAATAAATAAATAAAATTGCATAGTTGCTGAACCTATCATGTGGAAAGCATCTTCCAATAATTATTTGGAGTGGACCTTTTATTGTCTGGGAAGACCAGGAATATTTGCACAAAGTGAGTACCTTACCCTGCAGATGCTACAGGGTATAGTTATGGTGCTAAATATGACTATAATAGATAGCAGAGTTTTAGCCAATGAATTGCAGGACCATTTTAGCTTGAAAAGCATGGCTGATGCCAACAATAAAAATGACTTTGAAATCTAGGTCTTAAATAATAAGATTGTGCAGTTTATGTAGACATGATTCATAAATTGTCTATATATACGGTACTCCAAGAGTTTTGAGAAATGTTGGAAAACAGCTACTAGTTGAATTACCCCATGTAGTGGAATGGGGGGGGAGGAACTGCACAGTTTTGCCTTAGATTCACTGAGAGAGTAACTGATCCGTAAGGATGTGAGGTAGACAATGGCTTCTTCAGAGGGACTGAGGAATTCAGCAAGGAAATTGTCAGTAGCTAAATATAATCTGTACGTGGTGAGTAGCTTTCATACTAGCATTGTTGAGACAGGCAGTAGGTAGAAGACAGAGGATTCAGATTTGGACTAAAGGGATAAAAGGGGGAATCTGCTAGGGGTTGTACTGACTTAGTTAACATTAAGTAATGATCATTAAATTTGCTGATAGTTTCAAGTAGTAAGAAAATTTGTAGAAATCATGGCAGATATTTCTTTTCTGGATTGAGTAACTGAGGTATGCTTTTTCAGAGGGTGTTCATTTTACTATTTAAGACATAATTTCTTCTTGTTACTTAAAAGGTGAGGTTTTACCTTGTTTGTCATCTATGTGTACCGAATAAGACAAAGGTGTGGATTAATACAGATGATTTTGTTTTCAGGCTTTTGTTTCCTTCATCACATAAAAGTCTCATGTTGCAAAGCAGTGATGGTGCTCCTTTAAAGATACGAAGGAAGAGGAGCATGAACCAGCTTGCTCATCCGTAAGACTCATGTAGGTGGGGAGAATCTAAATGATCCTTAAGAGGAAATTGGAGTAAATTTGTTGGTGATTCCATCGTCAGGTACATAGACCCTGCACTCAGTGGATAAGGGGAGGGTAACAGTGAGCTAATGCTGATGTTAGAACTGGGAACATTACTGAGGCCTATATGACCTTTCACAATCCCAAACTCCAATACAGTCTTGCAGTTGCCCACGTGGAAAGGAATGTTCTTAGGTATTCCACCCTAAGGGTGATGCAGACATATACTACTAAGCTTCTCATTCATCTTTCTCAGGAAGGTAAAACCCTAGTTCTGGACATATTCTACCCTCAAAGAGAATTATTCCTGAAGTCAAAGAAAAAATAGTTGGTTTTAATACTTGGGTAATTAATAAACATCATTCCAGAGGTATTCATTGTGCATTTGATTGGAATAATATAGCTAACACTCTCTCCTTCTTTGTCAGGGGCAGACTCTACTCTTTACCTCATATCTTCTGAATGGTGGATACAATCTTTGCTGTCACTATAGTGCTGTTTTAGGCAAAGTTCAGTGAACTGACATTCCCAAAAAGCAGATTACAAATCAAATAATTTCAAGGTAGCACTGCTCAGTGCTACAAGCCTACATAAAATGTCAGAGCTTGTATAACCATGAACACATTCATATTTGTGTAGTAACTGAAACTTGGGTCCATTGTAGTGAAAGAGCTTCAATATTAGCTGGGTTCAGGGGCCATCGTATATGCATGTCTACTGAGAGTGGGGGAGTATCGCTTTTTTATTCTTATTCAAGTTATCTTGTGGCAAATCCTTAAAGTCCCAGTGGCACTCAATAAAACTAAGTATCATATTATTCCCAGTTACAGATTTCCATCCATGACTCCCTCAAAGCATGAGATATATCAAAGTTGGATTGAAAATATAACCATTAATCCAGTGCAACTAATATGGGAGAATTTGACTATCTCTGTATCAACTTCTGAGAGACTTGTTTGGCTACAATCACCTGCATTAGAAGCTGAAGTTAAGTGCAAACATGCAGTACTATATTTTAGTCTTCTGTTAGGTGCAAACTTGCAGTTTTAAAAGTACTGTATTTCATTTTTTCTGTTACCTAATTGTGTGTTTCACTGAATAGTGTGCTGTGTGTCTCTCTGCTATAAGAGGGAGTGGTGGTCTTCTCATGTATTTGTTATATGATATTTAACTGTTAGCCTAGAGATCTTCCTCTGTACTTTAAGTGCTAGCCACAAAGTTTGAGAATTCATTTTATGCTCAACTTCTGAGAGACTTGGTTGGCTGCAATCACCTACATTAGAAGCTGAAGTTAAGTGCAAACTTGCAGTACTATATTTTAGTCTTTTGTTAAGTACAAACTTTCAGTTTTAAAAGTACTGTATTTCATTTTTTTACCTAATTGTGTGTTTCACTGAATAGTGTGCTGTGTGTGTCTCTCTGCAGTTAGTTCCCCACCCACTCTCCCTGTTCTTGTCTTGGTGTTAGTGTTGGTGGCTCTGGAATTGCCCGCTCCTCCTGTAAGTCTGTATTTGAACACTCCTCCTGGGTCCATCTCATTTACTCACTTAACTGAGTACAGTGAGATCATATTCTCAGTCTAGTGTTCACTTTACTTAATACAGAGAGAAGATTTGAGAAGACTAACCCACTTAGGTTGTCCCTTCCTCTCTCCTTGCACTTTAATAACAAAAACAATTGCATTTCATTCATCTGCTTTTAATGTATTTGTGTTTCCTCCTACTTTATTTTGCATTTGCCTCTTCTTAAAAGTACTCAATTTTATTTATTCTGCTGCAATTATTACTGCTTGGTAGTAGCCTGATTAAATTGTAACTGTTATTCTAAGTCTTTTGGTTTATGCACTTGGGCTTCATACCAGTTGTTTTACATTAAGGTTTGTGGTTTGCACTTTTGTGGCAGGACAGGTAGCTTACATCCTTCTACGCTGAGAATTGCTGATTGAAGGCTCAATGTCTGCTATTCTAAAAGTGTATTAGTTCTGGTTTAAGCACTTGGGCTTCAGGCCAGTTATTCTACATTAAGAAGGTTTGTGGTCTGCATTCTTGTAGGAGGAGAGGCTGGATTCTGTCCTTCTGAGCTGGGAATTTCTGGTCACAGGCTTATTGTGCCTGCTTATTTGAACTGTTTCTTTCTGAAATTGGTGAGCCTTGTTGCTTTAACATAGACCAGATTCAGACCTGCTGAATCTAGCTTTGTTTGTATAACTTAAGCACTGATCCAGGCCATCTTTTTTTGGAGAAGGTTCCCCTACACTCTAGTAGCAGGAGTGTGCAGTTAAAACTTGTCTGATTGAAGACTGCTGGAACAGGGCACAGTTTTGAGCTTTTTTCTGGTTAATTGGGTAACTTGTTTAAATCAGTTTGTTTACTATTGTTTTATATATATATATATATATATATATATATATATATATATATATATATATATATAAATTGTACTTTATTCATCTGCTTTTACTGTATTTGTGTTTCTTCCTACTTTATTACTAGTGGCATTGACTACAACTCTGATCTGAGATATATAACAATAAGTATTCTTTTCTGTGCATTTAAAGTGTTTTTTTGATTGTATCTGATTTATTTTCTGAAAAAAAAAACATATACTTGTTTCCTGCCTTTCTAAATTAGTATAGTCCAGTTTTCAGGTTAGTCCTGAACTTGTGGCTGTGTTTGCCCATATCTTACTTGGATAGAAGGAAGTTTCTCTGTTCATCTGTGAGAGAGGTGAGCTTTGAGCAGCCTATCTGTCTCTGGATGAGTGGTTTCAGCCCAGAAATTAATAGTTTATTGGCCATTTTGGGCTAATTTCTATCTCTTTCATTTCCCTACTATAAAAAACTCATTTTCCTGGTTTTGCACACTGGGCAGTGCCGGTTAGCTAGGGTATAACTATTCCCGGCTCCACAAAGTCTCCTCTTCAATTTTTCCCTTGGAACTAGACAAACTGTCAACTTAAGCACTCAAGCCATTCATTTCTCAGCCTGGCACTTGCTCAAAACTCATAGCAAGCACTTAAAAACCCTAGCACTAGACCCCATATACTGTACAGAAGGACAAGGCTCTCTATTTGACCTTACACGCCATTCAGTAAAACAGTTCACTGTACCTATCCAGGCATGTCCAAAGGGCAGTATCAGGTGTACTCTCCAGACCAACTGGTGAATCTGGGCATTTTGAGGCAATGTTACAACTGCCTCATGTACACAGACAAACCTCTCCTCCTACCACCAAACACTAATACATGCGAGAGATGCAATTATACAGCCAAAATGGATGCTAAGCTCTCTCAACCCAAGACTTCAGGAATGCATGGATCATGCAATCCCAAATAAAACCAAGTCCCAATCCTCCAAAGGCAGACGTCCTGTCTGGTGGACCCCAGCCATAAACAAACTATACAATAGAAGGAGGAAGCTACTACATGATAGAGCAAAATCCCAAAAAGGGAAGGCATCTCTGATCAGCACGGGCACTCATAAAATTGTCTAAGGCCAGCTTCGAGAGAAAAATTGCACAGGACACTAAGGATAATCACAAGGCTTTCTTTAGTTATGTTAGGAACCTGGTGGGAATTCCCAGATATGCTCAGAATTAGTCCAAAATGACAAAAAATACACCAAACCCACAGACATTGCCAACATCCTAGCTGACAGGTTCAGCGCAAACTCCCCCCCCACCAAAAGGGCAAATATCTATCCCAGCAGAGTGCTGCCCCCCTGACATATCAGATGCTCAGGTAAGAGCTGCCCTCTCCAAAGCAAAAAACACAGCATCAATGGGACCAGATGGTGTCGGCATCTCGTCCTACATGAACTCCAAGAAGAGCTAAACACAAACATAAAACTACTGTTCAATCTCAGCCTTACTACAGGATATGTACCCAAAGAGTGGCGTACAGCAACAGTGGTCCCTCTCCATAAAGGTGGTGCCTCAACGGATCCTGGAAACTATCGCCCCATAAGCCTGACTAGCTTGGTCTGCAAAGCTATGGAAAGGATCATCATGGACCTCATAAATAAAGATAATGGGGACCTACAGACACTGGATCCTACCCAGTTTGGCTTTGTTAAGGGCAGACCCTGCCTCTTAAACCTGGTTGATTTCTTTGAAACAGTCACCAAGGCCATTGATGAGGGGAAGGTGGTCCACACAGCCTACCTGGACCTTGCAAAAGCCGTCGATACAATACCCCACTCGGGCATTATAGATAAGCTCACCAGCTTAAATATAAACCCCACATGGTTTGCAAACTGGCTCAAGGACAGAACCCACATGGTTAGAATTGCTGGAGCCATGTCAGACTCCAAACCAGTTACAAGTGGTGTTCCACAAGGCTCAGTCCTGGGACCTCTCTTGTTCGGTATATATTTCTTGGAGGTACAGGCCAACACGGAAGGACTGTGGCTGACCAAGTTTGCAGATGACTGCAAACTGGGCACCATAATCGACACTCTAGCCGACACAAGCATCCTCCAAAAGGGCCTCATAGAAACAGACAACTGGTGCCAGAGCCATGGCCTCAAGCTAAACGCCAAAAAGTGTATAGTCATCCCCTTTGGCAAAAACAAAGTGCCCACAAATTACCACATAGGTGGTAATCCATTAAGTACAGAAGAAGTAATTAGGGACCTGGGGACCCAAGTTGATAACAATCTCTCATTTGACAACCACGTGGCCAAAGTGGTTAGAAAAACATTTTATATAGCCCACCTAATCATGAAGGGATTCACATCTAGATCAGGGGAGGTCATCGTGCCTCTTTACTCATCCCTCATCAGGCCCATAATTGAGTACAATGCCACTTTTGGGATGTACCTTACCAGACACCTGCAGCAACTGGAAAGACCCCAAAAGTGCCTCATCAAGAGGATCAAAGGGCTCAAACAGATGCCATATGCTGCCCGGTTAAAGAAACTCCAGCTCTACTCAGTGGCATACCGCCTGCTCAGAGGCGATCTGTGCCTAACGTATAAAGCCATGTCCAACCCAGAATTAATGGACATGCTGCCCCCCAGAAAATCCAAATCCCATCAAGCTACATGCTCGAGAGACTTGAACCTCAGCACTGAAATAAATAGGACATGCTGGAGGGACAGATTCATAACCCAGAGGCTCCCTTCACTCTGGAATACAATCCCAGTCCAGGTTAGGTAGAGTCCCTCATTGACTTTCTTCAAGAGGAATCTTGATGAGTGGATGGGAGATCGTAGGTTTACCCCGGGTATCACTTCTGTGTCACTGTTAGACAGAGGCACAGTATACTAACCTCGAAAAAGGGCATAGCAAAATTAATTTAAAATGGGTGGCGAAAGCCAAACACACTCTGGCTAGGCTTATAGGTTCATAGGTTCATAGGTTCATAGGTTCATACTAGGCTATCTGCCCTGGGGCATTTATAAGCCTAGCCAGATTGTGTTTGGCTTACGCCACCCCTTGACTTGAGTATACTGTGCCCTTTTTAAAGTTTAGTTTACTGTGCCTCTGTCTAATAGTGACATGGAAGTAATCCCCGGGACAAACCTACGATCCCCCATCCACTCATCAAGATTATTCTTGAAGAGAGTCAGTGAGGTGCTCTGCCTAACATGAATTGGAATTCTATTCCAGAGCGAAGGGAGCCTCTGGGTTATTAATCTGTCCCTCCAGCATGTTCTATTTATTTCTGTGCTGAGGTTCAAGTCGCTCGAGCACGTGGCTCTAAGGGATTTAGTTTTACTGAGGTGTAGCATGTCCATTAATTCTGGGTTGGACATAGCTTTATATGTCAGGAATAGATCGCCTCGAAGTAGGCGGTATGCAACTGAGTAGAGATGGAGTTTTTTTAACTGAGCAGCATATGGCATCTGTTTGAGTCCCTTGATCCTCCTGGTAAGGTACGTTTGGGGTCTTTCTAATTGCTGCAGGTGTCAGGTGCGGTACATCACAAATGGGGCATTGTATTCTATGATGGGCCTGATGAGGGATGAATAAAGGGGCACGATTACCTCTCTTGATCTAGATGTGAATCCTTTCATGATGAGGTGGGCTATGTAGAAGGTCTTTCTAACCACTTTGGCAATGTGGTTGTCAAAGGAGAGATTGCTATCAACCTGGGTCCCCAGATGCCTAATTACTTACTCTGTACTTAATGGGTTACCACCTATGTGGCAATTTGTGGGCACATTGTTTTTGCCAAAGGGTATGACTATACACTTTTTGGCACTTAGCTTTAGACCATGGCTCTGGCACCAGTTATCCATCTCTGCGAGACCTTTTTGAAGGATGTTTGTGTCAGCTGGAGAGTCGATTATGGTGCCCAGTTTGCAGTCATCTGCAAACTTGATGAGCCATAGTCCTCCCACGTTGGCCTGTACCTCAGAAAAGTAAATACCAAACAAGAGAGGTCCCAGGACAGAACCTTGTGGGACGCCACTTGTGACCGGTTTCGAGTCTGCCATGGCTCCAGCAACTCTGACTCTGTGGGTTCTGTCTTTGAGCCAGTTTGTGACCCATCTTGTGACATAGGGGTTTATATTTAGGCTGGATAGCTTATCTATGATGCCCGAGTGGGGTATTGTGTCAAATGCCTTTGCGAGGTCCAGATAGGCTGTGTGGACTACCTTCCCTTCATCTATGGCCTTGGTGACTGTTTCGAAGAAGTCGACCATGTTCAAAAGGCAGGATCTGCCCTTGACGAAGCCAAATTGGGTAGGATCTAGTGTCTGTAGGTCCCCAATGTCTTTGTTTATGAGTTCCATGAAGATTCTCTCCATAGCCTTGCAGACTAGGCTAGTCAGGCTTATGGGGTGATAGTTTCCAGGGTCCGCAGAGGCACCACCTTTGTGGAGTGGGACCACTGTTGCTGTACGCCATTCTTTGGGCACATATCCTGTAGTGAGGCTGGGATTGTGCAGCAGTTTTACTTGAGGTATTAGTTCTTCTTGGAGTTCATGTAGGACGCAACCTGGGATGCCATCTGGTCCCATGGAAGCAGTGTTTTTTTACTTTGGAGAGGGCGGCCTTCACCTGAGCATCAGAGATGTTTGGGATGCTGCACCCTGCCGGATAGATACTTGCTCTTTTGGGGGGGGGTGGAGAAGTTTGCACTGAACCTATCTGCCAGGATATTGGTGATGTCTGTGGGTTCAGTGTATTTTTTGTCGTTTAGAATCAACTCAGAACAAGTCTGGGAGTTGCATCCCTGGTTCCTAACATAACTGAAAAAAGCCTTATGATTGTCTTTAGTGTCCTGTGCAATTTTCCTCTTGAAGCTGGCCTTGGAGGATTTTATGAGGGATCGTAATTTTTTGCTAGTACTGATCAGAGATGCCTTCCCTTTTAGGGATTTTGCTCTATCATGTAGTGGCTTCCTCCTTCTGTTGTACAGTTTATTTATGGCTGGGGTCCACCAGACTGGACGCCTGCCTTTGGATGATTGGGTCTTGATTTTGTTTGGGATAGCATGATCCATGCATTCCTGGAGATGTCCGTAGAATGCGTTTATATAGGATTCTACAGTTTGGGCCGTAGTTTCCACTGGCCCTATAGCCTTGAAGGATTCCACTTCAGTTTTGAGAAGTGTGAAGTTCGCTTTTGAAAAGTTTTTCACTGTGGTTTTCTGGGCTGGAGGTGGGGTCGGGATGTGGATATCCAGTGAAATTAATTTATGGTCTGATCTTACCAATGAGGGATATATTTCTGGTATGGAGCCCCCATGTTGGTAATGATCAGGTCTAGTATGTGCTCCCCTCTTGTGGGAGTGGTGACTAGTTGTTCCATAGCATTTGAGTTTATAAATTCCAGGAACCTTTGGGCTAAGGTGCTGGGGCTTGAGTAATGCTCCCAGACTATGTTTGGGTAGTTGAAGTCGCCCAATATAATGGTGTTTGGAGAGATCTTCATGTTCTCCAATGTTTTCAGGAAAGCTGAGTGGGATTCCTGACTTTGAGAGGGTGGTCTGTAGGATGCTATAAACTGAAAAGCAGTCTTGCCCACTGTCAGTTGCACATGGATGGTCTCCGATACTTTGTGCAATGCCACTAACCTGGAGATGTGGATATCCTTGATAAATATGGAAACTCCCCCTTCTTTTGTGGTTCAGTCTGGGTTTTGGGGCCGAAAAGCATGATATGAGGTATAACCTGGTAGTGCTGGGGTGCTCTCTGGAGCCTTGAACCAGGTTTCTGTCACTGCACAGATATCGATGTTCTCCATACTGAGGAGAGCTTCGAGTGCATGCATCTTGAGGTTAAGACTTCTGGCGTTTAGCAGCATTACCCTTAGTTTCTTGTTCCTTGTGCTGTCTATGGAGGTGGGTTTGACTTTTGAGCCTTGCCTAAAAAAGGCACTATGGGGGTGGCAAGAGCCTTTGCCAATATCCGAAAGCCCAGGGGTGACAGGTGCAAGCCGTCCCTAGCGAAGCAATGTGGCTTGTCGAGCATGTCATCCCAGGCTGACAGACACTGGATCCCCTTTGAATGACACCAAAATTTTAGCCAATTGTTAAAATCGATAATTTTGTCTTTATACTGTGGCATCATTCTAGGTGAGGGTAAGATGCTGCTCAAGGTCAGGGTCATACCGGCCTGGGCTACATGATCAGAGAGCTCCTCTATGTCTCTTTTCATGTAGTTGAGGGAGTGCGTCTCAGGTCATTCATGCCAGCATGTACAATGACTGAGTCATATTTGTATTTGCTTTGGAGTGACCTGAGTGCTTGCGTTATGTGGCAGATCCTAGCACCCGACAGGCAGCTCACTGTGACCTTCTCTTTATTCAGCCTGGTGAGCGGGACGTCAGTGTGTCTGACAATAGAGTCACCTATTACAAGAGTATCAGGTGTGTTATTCAGCCTTAAGGGCTGTGACTGCTTGGCACACTGACTTTGTGTGCTATGTGTTGTACGTGTTTTGTTTTGGGGTAGCGTTTGCTTGGATGTCTGCTTTGGAGGTCTCTGTTGCTTAGGTAGATTTTTATTTAGAGCCTCCGAGTATGTTTTTGTGTTTTTATGTGTTTGGTTCGCTGTTGTGGTGGGACTATGTGATACTGGAATTGTGTTGTGTGAGGTTACCTTCTCCTCCTGACTGGTTACACCAGTTTTGAGATGAGACAGCTCAACCTCCAGTTTGGCTATATAGTTGCATCTCTCACATATATTTGAACCTGTTTGGAGGAGAAGAGGGTTGTCCGTGTACATGAGACAGTTGTAACATTGCCTCAAAATTCCCAGATTCACCAGCTGGACTGGAGAGGAAACCATTGACTGACCTTTGGACATGCTAGAGTAATATAGGGAACTGAATTAAAACGGACCAATAGGGGATAAGGTAATCGTAGAGAGTACAAGAGTAAATAGTGCTTATGGTTTATTAGTGCTAACTTGTAAGATTACTTATTTGGACCAGTGAGGGGCCTTAGAATGAGAATATGGTGTTTAATTTGAGAGATAGAGCAGTTCTAAGGGAAAAAGTGAAGAGCAGACTTTGTGGAGCCAGGAATAGTTTAAACCCAATTAGGCAGCGCTGCCCGATGTTGCACTATGCGCAAAAATGCGCAAAACTGCGCAAAAGATGGTTTTAAGAGAGGGAGATCAATGAGTTTGGAATTGACCCAAAATGGCCTATAAAACTACAGTTTCAAGGCAGTAACCACTCCGACAGGGGCAGGCAGGCTGCTCAATGTTTATCACTGCCACTGATGAACACAGAGATTTCCCTTTAGCCCAAGCAAACAATGGCCTCCAAGAAACTTACAAACAGTTCAGAACAGCAAATCTGTAACTGAACTTTTTTAAATCTCAGAAAAGTGGGAAAAAAGCAAGATTTTTTTGTTTTTTTGTTTTTTTTAAGGAAAGCAGAGGTTCACAAGTATCAACAAGTTAGAAAAGTGCAGTAAATGACCCCACACTTGAGTGCTAGGCCAGAGACAGATAAAATGCAAGTTTTAAGAAAAAAACAATTTTAAAAATAAGTGCAGGCAGGAAATTCAGTAATCAGCTCTAGGTTGTGTTCTAAATACAGTTACCAACACAGAAATCAAGTTTAACAAGCCATAAAATGATCAAAAGTAGGTGGCAATACAGAAACACTTAACAAATAATCTAAAGCAAAATACTTAAAATCTCAAAAGTGGCTCCTTTCTTCTCTCAGCATTTTCTCCTCTTGGTGGATGCTTCACCAACAGCCAACAAGTCCTAAAAGACACCAAAACCATGAGGCAATCGGGTTTTAAGAGAGGGAGATCAATGAGTTTGGAATTGACCCAAAATGGCCAATAAAACTACAGTTTCAAGGCAGTAACCACTCCGACAGGGGCAGGCAGGCTGCTCAATGTTTATCACTGCCACTGATGAACACAGAGACTTCCCTTTAGCCCAAGCAAACAATGGCCTCCAAGAAACTTACAAACAGTTCAGAACAGCAAATCTGTAACTGAACTTTTTTAAACCTCAGAAAAGTGGGAAAAAAGCAAGATTTTTTGTTTTTTTGTTTATTTTAAGGAAAACAGAGGTTCACAAGTATCAACAAGTTAGAACAGTGCAGTAAATGACCCCACACTTGAGTGCTAGGCCAGAGACAGATAAAATGCAAGTTTTAAGAAAAAAAACAATTTTAAAAATAAGTGCAGGCAGGAAATTCAGTAATCAGCTCTACGTTGTGTTCTAAATACAGTTACCAACACAGAAATCAAGTTTAACAAGACAGAAAATGCTCAAAAGTAGGCGGCAATGCAGAAAAACGTAACAAATAATCTGAAGCAAAATACTTAAAATCTCAAAAGTGGCGGCTTTCTTCTCTCAGCGTTTTCTCCTCTTGGTGGGTGCTTCACCAACAGCCAACAAGTCTGAAAAGATGCCAAAACCATGAGGCAATTTGGTTTTAAGAGAGGGAGATCAAGTAGTTTGGAATTGACCCAAAATGGCCAATAAAACTACAGTTTCAAGGCAGTAACCACTCCCACAGGGGCAGGCAGGCTGCTCAATGTTTATCACTGCCACTGATGAACACAGAGACTTCCCTTTAGCCCAAGCAAACAATGGCCTCCAAGAAACTTACAAACAGTTCAGAACAGCAAATCTGTAACTGAACTTTTTTAAATCTCAGAAAAGTGGGAAAAAAGCAAGATTTTTTTTTTTTTTTTAAGGAAAGCAGAGGTTCACAAGTATCAACAAGTTAGAACAGTGCAGTAAATGACCCCACACTTGAGTGCTAGGCCAGAGACAGATAAAATGCAAATTTTAAGGAAAAAAAAAACAATTTTAAAAATAAGTGCAGGCAGGAAATTCAGTTATCAGCCAGCTCTAGGTTGTGTTCTAAATACAGTTACCAACACAGAAATCAAGTTTAACAAGCCAGAAAATGCTCAAAAGTAGGCGGCAATGCAGAAAAACTTAAATAATCTGAAGCAAAATACTTAAAATATCAAAAGTGGTTCCTTTCTTCTCTCAGCATTTTTTCCTCTTGGTGGGTGCTTCACCAACAGCCAACAAGTCCGAAAAGACACCAAAACCATGAGGCAATTGGGATTTAAGAGAGGGAGATCAAGGAGTTTGGAATTGACCCAAAATGGCCAATAAAACTACAGTTTCAAGGCAGTAACCACTCCCACAGGGGCAGGCAGGCTGCTCAATGTTTATCACTGCCACTGATGAACACAGAGACTTCCCTTTAGCCCAAGCAAACAATGGCCTCCAAGAAACTTGCAAACAGTTCAGAACAGCAAATCTGTAACTGAACTTTTTTAAATCTCAGAAAAGTGGGAAAAAAGCTAGATTTTTTTGTTTTTTTGTTTTTTTAAGGAAAGCAGAGGTTCACAAGTATCAACAAGTTAGAAAACAGTGCAGTAAATGACCCCACACTTGAGTGCTAGGCCAGAGACAGATTAAATGCAAGTTTTAAGAAAAAAAATGATTTTAAAAATAAGTGCAGGCAGGAAATTCAGTAATCAGCTCTAGGTTGTGTTCTAAATACAGTTACCAACACAGAAATCAAGTTTAACAAGCCAGAAAATGCTCAAAAGTAGGTGGCAATGCAGAAAAACTTAACAAATAATCTGAAGCAAAATACTTAAAATCTCAAAAGTGTCTCCTTTCTTCTCTCAGCGTTTTCTCCTCTTGGTGGGTGCTTCACCAACAGCCAACAAGTCTGAAAAAATGCCAAAACCATGATGCAATTGGGTTTTAAGAGAGGGAGATCAAGGAGTTTGGAATTGACCCACAATGGCCAATAAAACTACAGTTTCAAGGCAGTAACCACTCCCACAGGGGCAGGCAGGCTGCTCAATGTTTATCACTGCCACTGATGAACACAGAGACTTCCCTTTAGACCAAGCAAACAATGGCCTCCAAGAAACTAGGGCAGATAGCCTAGTATGAACCTATGAACCTATGAACCTAAGATTGGATCAGACAGTCAAGAGGAGAAGGGAAATACTTGCATCACACCACCAGTCTCACATCGACCCATTAAACCAACACAGGCAAAAAACACACATAAATACACAAAATCATACTTGGAGGCTCTAAATAAAAATCCTCAAAAGCAACAGAGACCTCCAAAGCAGACATCCAAGCAACCTCCACCCTCCAACACAAACCATGAAACACATACTTCACAAAACCAGTGTGCCACGCAATCACAGCCCTTAAGGCAAAATAACATACCCAACATACTAGTAATAGGTGACTCTATAGTCAGGCACACTGACATCCCACTCATTAGGCTGAATAAGGAGAAGGTTACTGTTAGCTGCCTGTCGGGTGCCAGGATCCACCACATAACGCAAGCACTCAGGTCACTCCAGAACAAGTACAAATATGACTCTGTCATTGACCATGTTGGTGTGAATGACCTGAGCTGTACCTCCCTGGACTACATGAAAAGAGACATGGAAGAGCTCTCTGATCATGTAGCCCAGGCTGGTATGACCCTGACCCTGAGTAGCATCCTGCCCTCACCAAGAATGATACCACGGTATAAAGAAAAATTATCACGTTCAACAATTGGCTAAGTTTCTGGTGTCATTCAAAGTGGATCCAGTGTCTGTCCACCTGGGATGACATGCTCGACAAGCCATGCTGCTTTGCTAGTGACAACTTACACCTGTCACCCTTAGGCTTTCGAATACTGGCCAAGGCTCTTGCCACCCCCATAGTGCCTTTTATAGGCAAGGCTCAAAATACAAACCCATCACTGTAAATAGCACAAGTAACAAAAAACTGACAGTAATGCTACTCAATGCCAGAAGTCTAAACCTCAAAATGCATGCGCTCGAGGCACTCCTCAGTATGGAGAAAATAGATATATGTGCAGTTACAGAAACCTGGTTTAAGGCTCCAGAGAGTACCCCAGCAATAGCAGGCTACAACTCATACCATACATTTTGGCCACAGAACCTGGACCGAAATACAAAAGGCAGGGGAGTATCCATATTCATCAAGGATACCCACACCTCCAGGTTAGTGGCACAGCACAATACTTCACAGATCATCCACATGCAACTAACAACAGGCAAAACTGCAATTCAAATTGTAGCTTGTTACAGATCACCCACCATGTCCTAGGACCCCCAGTCCACATTTCTGGAAACACTGGTAAACATAAAGGTCCTACCAAACTCCCTAATATTGGGTGATTTCAATTACCCAAACATTAACTGGGAGAACTACTCAAGTATTAACTCCCTTGCCCAACATTTCCTAGAATTTATAAACTCAAATGCCCTGGATCAACTGGTCAACACTTATAGGTTCATAGGTTCATAAGTTCATACTAGGCTATCTGCCCTAGGGCATTTATAAGCCTAGCCAGAATGTGTTTGGCTTTCACCACCCATTTTAAATTTATTTTGCTATGCCCTTTTTCGAGGTTAGTATACTGTGCCTCTGTCTGACAGTGACACAGAAGTGATACCCGGGGTAAACCTACGATCTCCCATCCACTCATCAAGATTCCTCTTGAAGAGAGTCAATGAGGGACTCTGCCTAACCTGGACTGGGATTTTATTCCAGAGTGAAGGGAGCCTCTGGGTTATGAATCTGTCCCTCCAGCATGTCCTATTTATTTCAGTGCTGAGGTTCAAGTCTCTCGGCGCATAGCTCGATGGGATTTGGATTTTCTGAGGTGCAGCATGTCCATTAATTCCGGGTTGGACATGGCTTTATCGTCAGGCACAGATCGCCTCTGAACAGGCGGTATGCCACTGAGTAGAGCTGGAGTTTCTTTAACCGGGCAGCATATGGCATCTGTTTGAGCCCTTTGATCCTCTTGGTGAGGTACTTTTGGGGTCTTTCCAGTTGCTGCAGGTGTCTGGTAAGGTACATCCCAAAAGGGGCATTGTACTCAATTATGGGCCTGATGAGGGATGAGTAAAGAGGCACGATGATGTCCCCTGATCTAGATGTGAATCCCTTCATGATTAGGTGGGCTATATAAAATGTTTTTCTAACCACTTTGGCCACGTGGTTGTCAAATGAGAGATTGCTATCAACTTGGGTCCCCAGGTCCCTAATTACTTCTTCTGTACTTAATGGATTACCACCTATGTGGTAATTTGTGAGCACTTTGTTTTTGCCAAAGGGATGACTATACACTTTTGGCATTTAGCTTGAGGCCATGGCTCTGGCACCAGTTGTCTGTTTCTATGAGGCCCTTTTGGAGGATGCTTGTGTCAGCTGGAGAGTCGATTATGGTGCCCAGTTTGCAGTCATCTGCGAACTTGGTCAGCCACAGTCCTTCCATGTTGGCCTGTACCTCCGAGAAATATATACCGAACAAGAGAGGTCCCAGGACTGAGCCTTGTGGGACACCACTTGTAACTGGTTTGGAGTCTGACATTTCTCCAGCAATTTTAACCATGTGGGTTCTGTCCTTGAGCCAGTTTGCAATCCATCTAGTGACATAGGGGTTTATATTTAAGCTGGTGAGCTTATCTATAATGCCCGAGTGGGGTATTGTATCGAAGGCTTTTGCGAGGTCCAGGTAGGCTGTGTGGACCACCTTCCCCTCGTCAATGGCCTTGGTGACTGTTTCAAAGAAATCAACCAGGTTTAAGACGCAGGATCTGCCCTTAACAAAGCCGAACTGGGTAGGATCCACTGTTTGTAGGTCCCCAATATCTTTATTTATGAGGTCCATGATGATCCTTTCCATAGCTTTGCAGACCAAGCTAGTCAGGCTTATGGGCGATAGTTTCCAGGATCCGTTGAGGCACCACCTTTATGGAGAGGGACCACTGTTGCTGTGCGCCACTCTTTGGGCACATATCCTGTAGTAAGGCTGAGATTGAACAGTAGTTTTATGTTTGGGTTTAGCTCTTCTTGGAGTTCATGTAGGATGCAGCCTGGGACACCATCTGGTCCCATTGATGCTGTGTTTTTTGCTTTGGAGAGGGCGGCTCTTACCTGAGCATCTGAGATGTCAGGGGGGCAGCACTCTGCTGGGATAGATATTTGCCCTTTTGGTGGGGAGAAGTTTGCACTGAACCTGTCAGCTAGGATGTTGGCAATGTCTGTGGGTTCGGTGTATTTTTTGTCATTTTGGACTAATTCTGAGCATATCTGGAAATTACCACCCAGGTTCCTAACATAACTAAAGAAAGCCTTGTGATTATCCTTAGTGTCCTGTGCAATTTTTCTCTCGAAGCTGGCCTTAGACAATTTTATGTGTGCCCGTAGTTTTTTGCTAATACTGATCAGTGATGCCTTCCCTTTTTGGGATTTTGCTCTATCATTTAGTAGCTTCCTCCTTCTATTGTATAGTTTGTTTATGGCTGGGGTCCACCAGACAGGATGTCTGCCTTTGGAGGATTGGGTCTTGGTTTTATTTGGGATCACATGATCCATGCATTCCTGAAGGTGTTCATAGAATGCGTTTATAAAGGATTCTGCGGTCTGGGCCATATTTTCCACAGGCCCGGGGGCTTTGAAGGATTCCACCTCAGTTTTGAGGAGTTTGGAATTTGCTTTAGAGAAGTTTTTCACTGTGGTTTTCTGGGCAGGGGGTGGGGTCGGGATGTGAATATCCAGTGAGATTAGTTTATGGTCTGATCTTACCAGTGAGGGATACACTTTTGGTCTGGAGCATAGAGTCCCCATGTTGGTGATGATCAGGTCCAGTATGTTTTCCCCTCTTGTGGGAGTGGTAACAAGTTGTTCCATAGCATTTGAGTTTATAAATTCTAGGAACCTTTGGGCTAGGGTGTTGGAGCTAGAGTAATGCTCCCAGTCTATGTTTGGGTAGTTGAAGTCGCCCAATATAATGGTGTTTGGAGAGACCTTCATATTTTCCAGTGTTCTCAGGAAGGCCGAGTGGGGTTCCTGGGTTTGGGAGGGTGGTCTGTAGCAGGCTATAAACTGGAAGGCAGTTTTACCCACTGTTAGTTGCACATGGATAGTCTCTGATGCTTCGTGCTTTGCCACCAACCTGGAGGTGTGGGTATCTTTGATGAATATCGATACTCCCCCTCCTTTTGTGGTTCGGTCCAAGTTTTGGGGCGAAAAGCATGGTATGAGGTATAACCTGGTAGTGCTGGGGTGCTCTCGGAGCCCTGAACCAGGTTTCTGTTACTGCACAGATATCGATGTTCTCCATGCTAAGGAGAGTTTCAAGTGCGTGCATCTTGAGGTTTAGACTTCTGGCGTTGAGTAGCATTACTCTTAGTTTCTTATCCCTTGTGATACCTATGGAGGTGGGTTTGTCTTTTGAGCCTTGCCTAAAAAGGCACTATGGGGGTAGCAAGAGCCTTTTCCAATATCCGAAAGCCCAGGGGTGACAGGTGCAAGCCGTCCCTAGCGAAGCATCGTGGCTTGTCGAGCATATCATCCCAAGCTGACAGGCATTGGATCCCCTTTGAATGACACCAGTACTTAAGCCAATTGTTGAAATTGATCATCTTGTCTTCATATTGTGGCATCATTCTTGGTGAGGGTAAGATGTTACTCAAGGTCAGGGTCATACCGGCCTGGGCTACATGCTCAGAGAGCTCCTTTATGTCTCTTTTCATGTAGTCCAGGGAGGTACGTCTCAGGTCATTCACACCAGCATGGACAATGACTGAGTCATATTTGTACTTGCCTTGGAGTGACCTGAGTGCTTGTGTTATGTGGCGGATCCTAGCGCCCGACAGGCTGCTCACCGCGACCCTCTCCTTGTTCAGCCTGGTGAGCGGGACATCAGTGTGCCTGACGATAGAGTCACCTATTACAAGTGTATCAGGTGTGTTGTTTAGTCTTAAGGGCTGTGACTGTTTGGCACACTGGCTTTGTGAGATATGTGTTGCACGTGTTTTGTTTTGGGGTAGCGGCTGCTTGGGTGTCTGCTTTGGAGGTCTCTGCTGCTTTGGCAGATCTTTATTTAGAGCCTCCGAGTATGTTTTTGTGTGATTATGTGTTTGGTTTGCTGTCGTGGTAGGTCTATGTGAGACTGGAATTGTAGTGAGTGTGGTTTCCTTCTCCTCCTGACTGGTTATGCCAGTACTGAGTTGAGAGAGCTTAGCCTCCAGTTTGACTATATGGTTGCATCTCTCACATGTGTTGGAATTTGTTGGGAGGAGGAGAGGTTTGTCTGTGTACATGAGGCAGTTGTAACATTGCCTCAAGATTCCCAGATTCACCAGCTGGACCGGAGAGGAGATTGACAACTGACCTTTGGACATGCTAGAATAATATGTGGAATTCCTTAATAATTGAAAACCAGGGCCAGTGGGGAGTGAGGGTGTAGTGCTTTTAATTTTCAGTGCTGACTTATATAATTGCTTTAGTGAGCAAGTGCCAGGTAACTTAAGTGCAATGTGTTACAGGTAACGTAAATGCAAAAATGACAAACAGTAACTTTCTTTCAAGTGAAACAAGGAAATAAGTACAGTAAGCAATGCAGATATCACTAGTGATCCACAGAAGCGCTGAGAAGCCACGTATTAGGTGGAATTAGCGTTCCAGGGAAATAACAGGCAAACAAACAACAAGCATATAAACAAAGCTAGATTCAGCAGGCCTGGATCTAGTCTATGCTACAGCAAACAAGGTGTACCAATTTCAGTAAGATACAGTTCAAATATTCAGGCACTATAAACCTTTAACCAGAAATTCCCAGCTCAGAAGGGCAGAGTCCAGCCTCTTCTCCCACAAGAGTGCAGACCACAAACCTTCTTAATGTAAAATAACTGGCCTGAAGCCCAAGTGCTTAAACCAGAACTAATACACTTTAAGAATAACAGACACTGGGCTCTCAATCAGCAGTTCCCAACTTAGAAGGATGAAAGCTACCTGTCCTGCCACCACAGTGCATGCCACAAACCTTCCTAATGTAAAACAACTGGTCTGAAGCCCAAGTGCTTAATCCAAAAGACTTAGAATGATAGCTACACTTTAATCAAGTTACTACCAAGCAGTAATAAATACAATTGAATACTTTAGAGAATGCCTGGATTAGTGCTCAAGTTACACAAACAAAGCTAGATCCAGCAGGCCCGAATCCAGCCTATGCCACAGCAAACAAGGTGCACCAACTTCAGTAAGAAGCAGTTCAGATATGCATGCACTATAAGCCTTCAACCAGAAATTCCCAGCTCAGAAGGGCAGAGTCCAGCCTCTCCTCCCACAAGAGTGCAGACCACGAACCCTCTTAATGTAAAATAACTGGCCTGAAAGCCCAACTGCTTAAACCAGAATTAATACACTTTTAGAATAACAGACACTGAGCCCTCACTCAGCAGTTCCCAACCTAGAAGGATGGAAGCTACCTGTTCTGCCACTGCAGTGCAGACCACAAACCCTCTCAGTGCAAAACAACTGGTCCGAAGCCCAAGTGTTTAAACCAAAAGGCATAGAGTGAGTTAACACCAAGCAGTAATAAATACAATTGAGTACTTTTAAGATGATGCAAAAGTAAAAAAAGTAGGTAGAAACACAAGTACAGTAAAAGCAGATGAATTTTTTTTTTTCTGAACAAGTGCTGAGATCAAAGAAACAGATTTGAGTGCTGAAACTAGAAAACTGGCTAGTTATAAGAAAAAAAAACTAAGCTAGAAGGCTTCCCTCCAACACAGAAGGGCTTGGGGGCTCAGAAGCCTACAAATAGTCTATACCACTTAACAGGAAAGGCAGGAAACAAGCTTAAATTTTTTTTCTGTTTCCCAGATGCTCTCTTTGTACACAGTAGGAGTGCCTGAAATCAGAAAATGATCTCACTGCACTCAGTTGAGTGAGCAAATGAGATGGGCCCAGAAGGAGTACCCAAACACAAATTTACAAGAGGGGCGGGCAGTTGCAAGGCCACTAAGATTAACACCAAAACAAAAACAGGGAGGGTGGGTGGGACTAACTGAAGAGCAGAGTGAAAACTTCCAGTTCAGTTGACTCCCACTAGAGGTGACAACATATTGGACCTGGTCATCACCAACATGAGCGACCGGTGTCCACACTGGAGGTCAACCCCTCACTGGTTAGATCTGACCATAAACAAATCACTTTGGATATCCACATTCCACCCCCACCCCTGGACAAGGAAACCACCATGGAAAACTTTTCAAAAGCAGACTTCACGTTACTTAAGACGGAGGTGAAAAGTTTCAATGCCCCCATGCTAAAGGATAATGCTGTCCAAGCTACAAAATCCTTTACTAATGCATTCTACAGGCACCTACAAGAATGCATGGATCGTGCTATCCCAAGCAAAACCAAGACTCACTCCTCCAAGAAAAGAAAACCAGTCTGGTGGACCCCTGACATAAATAAGCTATACAATAGAAGGAGGAAACTAGAACAGAAAAGAGTAAAATCCCAAGAAGGGAAGACATCCCTGATCAGTATCAGCAAGAAACTACGATCCCTCATAAAATCATCCAAGGCAAGCTTTTAAAGAAAATTTGCCAAGGCCTCCAAAGATAACAACAAGGCATTCTTTAGCTATGTCAAGAATCTAAGTGGCAATGCTCAGATCTGCTCATAGTCAGTGCAGAATGGCACAAAATACACTGAGCTGACTGATATCGCCAACATCCTGGCAGACAGGTTCAGTGCAAACTTCACCCCCCTCTCACCCTCAAAAGGGCCCATAACCATACCAGAAGAATGTAGAGCCCCTGAAATCACAGACACTCAGGTTAAAACAGCCCTCTCCAAAGCCAAAAACATAGCATCAGTGGGACTGAACGGTGTCCCAGGGTGTGTCCTACATGAGCTCAAAGACAAACTAACCCCTCACCTAAACACACTGTTCAAACTCAGCCTCTCCACAGGCTACATACCCATAGAATGGCACACAGCAACGATTATTCTGCTCCATAAAGGTGGAGCCACAACAGACCCCAGGAACTATCATCCTATAAGCCTGACTAGCTTGGTCTGCAAGGTTAAGGATACCATCATCATGGAACTCATTAAGAGAGACATTGAGGACCTCCAAACATGGACCCTACCCAGTTCGGCTTTGTTAAGGGCAGATCATGCCTCCTAAACCTGGTGGACTTCTTTGAGACAGTTACCAAGGCTATAGATGAGGGAACGGTGGTACACACAGCCTACCTAGACCTTGCAAAGGCCTTCAACATCATTCCCCATTCTGGTATTATAGACAAGCTCACCAGCCTGAACATAAACCCCTACGTCACAAGATGGGTTGCCAACTGGCACATGGACAGAACCCACATGGTGAGAGTTGCGGGAACTAGGTCCGACTCTAAACTGGTTACAAGTGGCATTCTCCAGGGCTCAGTCGTAGGACCCCTCCTGTTTGGCATATACTTCTCAGAGGTACAGACAAGCACAGGGGGACTATGGCTGACCAAGTTTGCAGATGACTGCAAACTAGGGGCTATAATTGACTCTCTGGCTGACACAGACATCTTCCAAAATGGTCTCACTGAGATGGATACCTGGTGTCAAAATCGTGGCCTCAAGCTAAATACCAAAAAGTGCATAGGCATCCCCTTTGGAAAAAAACAAAGTACCCACAAACTACCACATAGGTGGTAATTCCTTAAATATGGAAGAGATAATAAGGGATCTGGGGACCCAAGTAGATAGTAATCTCTCCTTTGATAATCACATTGCCAAGTGGCTAGAAAATCCTTCTATGTGGCCCACCTAATCACAAAAGGGTTCTCATCCAGATCAAAAGAGGTCATTGTACCCCTCTACTTATCACTCATCAGACCCATCATAGACTACAACGCACCATTTGGGATGTACCTTACAAGACACCTGCAACAGCTGGAAAGACCACAGAAGTACATCACCAAGAGGATCACTGGCCTCAAACAGATGCCCTATGCAGCTCGACTGAAGAAACTCCATCTGTACTCAGTTGCATACCGCCTATTCAGAGGTGATCTCTTCCTGACATACAAGGCCATGTCCAATCTAGAATTGATGGACATGCTCCACCTAAAGAAACCTTATCCCCTAGAGCCACACACTCTAGGGATCTAAGCCTCACCACAACAATAAATAGGACATGCTGGAGGGATAGCTTCCTGTCCCAGAGACTTCCGATGCTCTGGAACAAGATTCCAATCTACATTAGGCAGAGCTCCTCACTAACTCTTCAAGAGAAACCTTGATGAGTGGATGGGAAACAGAAAGTTTACCCCGGGGATCACTTCAGTGGCTCTACTGGACAGAGGCACAGGGAACTAATCTAAGGGGGCAGTGAAAGCCAACACATTCTGGCTAGGCTTATAAATGCCTTCGGGCAGATAGCCTAGTACCTACCTATAAACCTATGAACCTATGAATCTATTACCAATAATAAATATGCTCAGAGAGTCCTTGATTTTGTAAATGCCAGCTTCTTAGACCAAAGAGATCTTATTTTTCCCAGCATAGGTGATAACTTCTTAAATCTCATACTTACAAACATATTCCTTTACTGTTATATTCTTCTTATCACTTCCTACCTGGTCAAATACAACCATCTTGTTGGGTTCTTCTACCATAAAACATCATTTATAGTCCATAAGAATATTTCTATATTTTGGGATTACTCCAAAATTGACTACTTTGTATTCACTCACCTTCTTTACAAACATAAATGGTAATCTTCTCAAATAACTCAAAAGCCTGAGGCTACTGCATACTCTTCAGAATTTTACTCCCTTTTAGATAGCTCTGTTGGTGGTCCATTCTACCCCCATACACATTATAGCAAGTTTAAACATAAAACTGTGTGGTGGAATTCATTCACAACAAGCTCTACAAGGTGAAAATGCTTCTAGCTATCTGCAATAAATTTTCTGTCACCCAGTATAAAACAGAGATAAATCTGGTAAACAGAACCTGAATATGTACCATCAAAAATATTTAGGGTGAATTATGAACTTAAGGTCATAGGTCATGTGTAAATACTAGGCTAGCTGGGCATTTTAAGCCTCACCAATTTCCCTTTTTGTGCTTGAAATAATTTGCTTCTAGTTTGGTCTTACCCATCCCATGGCTGATAATTATATATTGCCTGTGATGAGAATAACTAGGATCATACCATAGATAATTTGAGGGACCCATGCATGGAATAAAGCATTTAGGAGCTGCATTTGTCCATTAGAACTACAGGGAGCAGTCCTGGGGTAAATTTTATGTTTCCCATCCATAAGTCTAACTTGCACTTAAAAATGGACAGGGATGAACTTTGTAGCCAGACGTATGCCACAAACAGTGTTCCAGGTGGATCCATCATGGGCCTCATCTTCTTTGTTAGTTATATCTTTGACATGAAAGAAGAAGTCAAAAGTCAGTGGCTAACCAAATTTGCTGATGGCTGCAAACTATACATGGGATCTACTTCAGTTAGTCAAACTCACTAATTGTCAAATGCCACTTTGTTGGATCCTATTTGTAAAAGCCTTCATCTGTAGAATGATCATATCAGCAAACTCTTTCCCATGGTAAGTAACCAGTGGGCCATTATTGGGGGTTTGCCCTTTTACCCACTGTAGTGTGATCTTGGAATTGGTATATTTAGTTAAGGGGGTGTGGGAGGAGCAGCCCCCCACCAGTTTGGGTTTTAAAAATGCTGTTTTCGTTGCAGCTGGTAGGTTGGCCAATGTTTTACTTACAGTGGGAAATAGTTTTGCTGAAACGATCATTTGATGGATGAAGTTTCGACAAATAGGGTTCAACGAAGAGATGTTCGACATTTAGAGCATTCAACAATGTGATATAGACCCAGCATGGCTATTGAAACCCCTCACAACATGCTGATTCTCTGGCAATGGCTAGATTAGTCCAATACATGTTGCGCTGACCACACTTAATGCTAAAAAAATGCAATATTATTACTTTTGGAAAAACTAGCAACCTCCCCTCATACCATATTAATAGCATCCCCTCAAAATAGATATGCCCCACAAAATGGATGTAGCCATCAGAGATCTGAGTGCTAATATCAATACGTAGTTTTCCAATTATTTTTTTTTTATATTTTCGGCTTCTCCAGGTTAGGGGTCGCCATAGCGGAACTCTGGTTCGCTAATGATTGGCAGTAGATTTTTATGGTGCTGAATTGTCAGCCCGATGCCCAACCTTCAGCGAAGGCACGCCCATTCACGCATGTCTTTCGAACACCACTCGACTGTGGGGAGGACATGCAGACTCCACACAGAAGGCACTCCAGCTGAGAATCGAGCAGGAGAACCTCTTGCTGTGAGGCAACAACACTACCGCTGCACCACCGCAGCTGCTACATAGTTTTCCAATGATCATAAAGTTTTAATTCTGGTCAGAAAATAATTTTACAGGAGCGTGGCCAGGATGGTGAGCAGTTGATAGCACATTTTTAACTCTGCTTCATTTTAACATCTCTGACAGGATTTTTACTTTAAAAGCTCAAATAGAAAGTTTCAAAGCTTGGTGATGTTATAGTTGAACATCTGATGAAAGATTTTCTACAAAAAAATAACAAGTTTTGAAACTCTTTTAATTTTTTTTTCCAGTCAGGAAAATTTTTCTCACAGTGAGACACTCTAAGCCCATTGTACAGGACCATACAATGAAAAAAGACATACAGGCTATACTAAGTAACATCAATGAGTTATCTGTAAAGACAGATAAATTAGAAAGCAAACTGGACAATTTTAAAGAGGAATGTAAAAAAAAAGTTGAAGTGCTGAGTTAATCTCTTAAACAACAATCATCACAAATCTCGAGTATAGAAGAGGCAATGTCTGATTATGATGGAAGATTACTCGATAATGACAATAACACTGAATGTCTTCTGAAAAAAAGCAACTTATTCCAGGAAAAAATAGAAGGCTTAGAGAACAGATCTAGAAAGAATAACATCAGGATATACAGGAATTTCTGAAAAAAAGAAGAGGGAGACAGTATGATTCAATTCCTTAATACCTGGCTGCCTAAAACTTTGAACCTGCCTGAAGCTTTTGTCTTTGGCATCAAAAGGGCATACAGTTCACTTTCCAAAAAAAAAAAAACACCTTCACAAAGGTCAGTGATTGTAAGATTTTTCAAAAGTCAAGATAAGGATTTAGTATTAAAAGCTGCATGGACTACTTATCCAGTTAAAATTAAAGAAAATACTATAAGATTTAACAACTATTCAACATTAGTGATATCAAAGAGAAAAGTATCTGTGCCACTTGTTAAAAGCTTAAAGAAAAGCAATATTAAAACACATATCTTGTTTCCAGAAAAAATAAAGATTCATGTTCCAGAAGGAAAGAAGATTTTTAACACCTTGGAGGATGCAATGGACTTTATACAAAAAGTAAAATCCTAGAGAAAACAGAAGAAATGGACTGGAATCTGTCAACTTCTTTAAAGAGAAATGCAACAAGAGATGGTTGGCTAACAAAAGAGGAAAACAGTAAAAAAAGAAGGATAAATGAAAATCAATGTATTTCATGGTTATGAATTCTTATTAATTTAAAGAAGTGCTTGAATATATACTTGTGAACTCTTGCTTTTTGCAAGGTACATACTTTCTTTCTTTCTTTCTTTCTTTCTTTCTTTCTTTCTTTCTTTCTTTCTTCTTTCTTTCTTTCTTTCTTTCTTTCTTTCTTTCTTTCTTTCTTTCTTTCTTTCTTTCTTTCTTTCCATACTTCAAATGGTTACTAGTTCCCTTTTTAAAATGTTAGAGTTTGATTCTTTTAGCTATATATAAAATTAAAACCACTTATTTTCACTTAAAGTTTGAAAGGTTAAACTATTAATTTTATTAAAATGCAATCATTATTATGATGAAACTTATGTTAGCTGGCACACTTTCCGATATCTTCAGATAGTTGAGTAATGCACTATTAAATATATTATATGATGCAACAAATGACACTAAAGAGGCATGTTAAGTTGCATTATGGGTTCTTAAAATGGTCCAGTACTGATAATATACTTGACATGCAATAGCACCTAGGAAAGACATGCAAAGTTATAAACAAAGTATAAAAAATATAGCTTTTTACATATATAAAAATTGTTTTTGGAATAGTATCAAATAATTAGAGTAGCATTCACATTTTTACAAGATAAACCTGGATCACATATATCTGTCATTCTTTTAATACAAGTTTATCTGCTATGTCTCTTTTAAATATATGATAGTCTGCTTTATATTAAACATCTCATACAAATAATGCTTAGTGAATCATTAAATGTTATTTCTTTAAATACAACTGCCTTTTAGTGGTTACAATACTTTGAAATGTTGTTTTTTTTAGTGGTGTGTATTGTAGAGGTGGCTTAGATTGACATGTGAGCATTTTTATGTGAAATGTAACTGATGGACTGTTTATTTTCAAGCCCTTAGCATGAAAACCAGTTTGAAACAACTTAGAGTCATGAGCATTTTTGTGATGCTGCGGAAGTTCTGAAAACTCTAAGAACTATCCTGGTTACATCTTCCTGTCTTAAAGTAAATAATCATAATATTTTGCTAAGATGTCAAAAAATACAAGTTACATAAAAGCAAAAGACTGTGAATTGGATTTTAAACCACTGTCAGTTATTAAATAATCCTGAATGTTTGCAGTATACCAGAAGGATGGTTTATATACCAGCTTATAGAAAGACACTTCTAATAAAAAAAATAGCATTTTGTTTCTCTGTTATTGTCTCTTTTTAATGATAACAAAACTTAATATCTCAGAACAATTTATTATGGAAAGTTTGAATCCTAAAAGGGAAGATTCTCAGATGTTTATACAGATACTATTAGACATAACATTTGAGGAAAACATAAGACTGATTCTAACAATATTACTAGATTAAAAGATTGTCAAATATATATATATATATATATATATATATATATATATATATATATAGAGAGAGAGAGAGAGATAAATGTTTTATTACATGATATGGTACACTAAGGTTATAGCTAAAATATAAAACCTAAGAATATAGTAATACTACAAGACATTGTATACAAGTAGAGAGATCAGAATAAGTAAATATGTATACAGTTAAAAATACAAATATGCCTTCAAAGGTGAGAGGTTGGCATAGTGGTTAAGATGTTCACCTTATATGCACAAGGTGCAGGGTTTGATTTTCACATAGAGTAATTGGCTGGGCTTGAAATAGTCACCAAAAGTAGTTAGCCTAGCAATAATTTATAAAAGTATGATCCTATGAACTACTGTACACATAGTAAATAAAATAGAAACAAATATAAATTATCTCACCTATAAATTAATAAATATGAAAATAACTGACCTCCTCCCTGTAGTATACCAGGAAAATAATGTGAGGTATAGGGAAAGATGACTGTAGAGATATTCAGTTTGGTCAACTAATAATAAAGACTCTGAACACCAGTTTGACTTTTTTTATTCATAATAACTCACTGACAAGCTTTTTTAAGATGATGCATGCTAAAAATATGAGACACTTTAATATGAATCAGAAGCATGAAGAATTTGAGAGGTAATTTATTCATCTTTTTCAACAAACTAAGAATATGTTGTTCCATGGTAGAATGTTTTAGGGTTATATCATTAAGTAATTTTTTATTTGTTTCAAACGTTTTGTCCATAATTGAAGTTTTCATATTGTTATATATAAAGTATATAATAGGGTCTGTGCAAAAATGTGATCTCATTATACCTGTTTTTTTTCTTATATAAATGTCTAATTTTAAATTCATATCTATTAATATTAATGGATTGAATAATTCAGTAAAGATGGGGAGTCTGTTCAAATGTTTGCAATTACATAAAGCTCAAAGAGTATTTCTACAGGAAACATATTTACTTAATAAAGATGTAAAGAAACTTTCATTATTTGGTTTCAGCAGGTTCTGGCTTTCAAGATAAAAGAAGAGGCACCCTAATTTTATGGAAGAACTCACCAGTAATGCCTAAAGCAAAAAATACCTATGTTGATAAAAATGGTATATTAAGCATTGTTATAACGGAGTGGAACAGAAGATATGGAACACAAATAAATATTGATGAAATTATTGTCTCAAACAATTTGTTATCACATGTCAGAGAAGTTTCAAAAGTTTCATGTCCTTTGTTGAACCATAATGTTATAATTTTTAATATTATTTTAAAAACTGACAATTTAATACACCACAAGAGAGTGCCAGTGTACCTTATTAAAATAAAATGATTCAAGGATTGGTGTGTTAAAGAGATCAAAACTTTCCAAGTACCAAATATGAACAGTGAAGTATCTGACATTGTCTTGTGAGCTTCATTAAAGGCTTACTTAATGGAAGAGCTACAAGCTGGCATATTAGTAAAACAAAAGAATGAGACAAAGAACTGAATACACTACAGGCCAAAATAGACACACTAAAATTAAATTTAAAACCAAATGGCATTATCAGTCAGTTTGAACTTAAAAACTTAAATACAAAATATGTTGTACTTCTAAATCTTAAAGTTTCAATAAACCTGGAAAAACTTAAACTTCAGGCATATTCAGCAAACCCTTTAAACTTGCTCTTAGATGGAAGAAAATGAATAAACTAAATCATAGCAAAGAAATTATAACACATATAAATAATAAAAAAGAAAGAAGAATAGATATTAAAAGTATTCTTGAGGGATTTAAAATATTTTATGAAAAGATGAATAATAATACAAATAACTTAGATAATGATGATATAGTTGAAACTTTTCTAAGGGAAAATATAAAGAATAAAATAACAAGTGAACAAATAAAAAAATGATAGACCATTCACTTTAATAGAAATAAAAGATTAAATAAATACGTTAAAAATAATAAGAGACTGAGATTAGATGGTCCTATACCAGAACTATATAGAATTCTACTGGATGATACAGTTAAAATATTAGATAAGGTCTATAGAGAAATAAAAACAACTGCTGAAGTCCCCCCATCATGGAAATATTCCTTTATATCACCTAATTTAATACAATATAAGGACCCCACAAAGTGCTCATCATACAGACCCTTTTCACTTTTAAATGTGGACTATAAGATGTTCATGTCCGTTTAAGCTAACAAAATTAATCTACTTATACTTAAACTAATTTACAATGATCAAACTGTGCGTATTTTAAATAGAGTAATACAGAGTAATATAATAAGAATACATACGTTACTAGACTATGCAAATAAAAATAAAAAATAACTTTCTATCAGTCTTGATTTAGATAGGGCTTTTGACTCAGTTAATTGGTTGTACCTATTTAAAGCACGTAAAGTGTATAATTTCTCACCTGAGCTAATTGCATTAATTTGTAAGCTATACAGTAACTCTTCTGCTTATGTTAAAATAGGCTCTTTTCTTTCTAATTTATTTTAATTACAAAAAGGCACAACACAAGGCTGTCTATTATCACCTTTGCTTTTTGCATTAGCTATAGAATCCTTTGTTAATAGAATTAGAGCCAATAAAAAAATTAATGGTATCAAAATAAAAGAAGATTTTGAACTCAAGATTCAACTCTTTGCTGATGATATTTTACGAACAATAGGAAATATAGAGGGTTCATTAGAACATACAATTAGTTCTTTGAGTCAGTTTGAAGAAATCTGAAACTTAAGATTTAATCTTAATAAAACAAGTACATTATTAATTAATAAAAAAATAAAAAATATCATACAAAAGATATTCTAACTTCAATTGGAATAGCAATAGATTGAAATACCTTGGTAGAACCATTATGTCTAGTAGTAAAGAAATGATATAAACTTTCAAGAGATTGCTGATAAAATTTTAAGTTTAGTCACAAATTGGAACAAATTCTTCTTTACCATGGAATAACAATTAATGCTTATTAAGATGGTAATTCTCACTAAAATATTGTTTGTCTTACAATCTTTAGTACTATTTCTACCAAAAAAAATGATGAAGAAGATAAATACTATTCTACTTAAATGTTTTTTGACATCCTAATAAACCAAAAGTTTCATTTCATTGATACAGAAGAATTTGGGATAATGGTCGAATATGATTCTCTGATATTCAATTGTATGCTACTTCAACAATTGTAAAAGCTATAGCATTGTGGATAAATTCATGTTATGATTCAAAATGGAAGCAAATAGATCAAAAAATACTATTAGTTAATAATAAATATATTGCAACCAGTCATAAACAAATAGTCTCAACTGGTTATTTAAATATTTTTGCATAAATGGAATTACAACGTCTTCTCAAATTTCCTATCTAAATAGTATAATTTCCACTTTCCAAAAGTTCATGCATTCTAACCATTGTATTAAAGACTTAATATTCTATATGTTTCCAATTGCATGTACAAATGACTGCTTAGAAACTCATAAGTTCAACAAAATGCTAGTATTGAAACAAAAAAGTAACTTAATTTATTGACTCAATTCTTTAATGGTACTGATACATACAATTATTTAATGGTACTGATATATATATATATATATATATATATATATATATATATATATATATATATATATATATATATATATTGTTGAAAATGTAAGGTCCACATACAATCAAGATTTTGAGAATTGGTTAATTTTTCAAATATTTAGAAACTGTGAACACAGAGATTAATGAGATATTCAACCTAGATATGAAATCATTCCCCAAATTATTACAATTCTTAATAAATAATAATATTGCAAAGAACATAAATCACATTTTTTAAATTCTTAAGTTAGATTTCCATATTTAGACAATTTCTATTTGGAACTACTCCTCAAAAATTAATATCGAAGACTTTTCTGAGGAATACAAGAGAGTAATATTAAAATCTACATATAAAACTACATCTTTTTACTTGGAAATTCCTATACAGAGCTTTGATCACTCCTAACAAAATTACAGTTTTGTATAAATCAAACAGAATTAAATGCTGGAGATCATCTCCCCTTTTGGAAAGTAAATTAATAACTTCATTCAAGCTCTATGGTCAGATAGAGACAATATTTCTAAATATTTAGTTTTATTTAATGCTGCAGTTCAAGAGATAATTCCAAAAATCCAAGTGCCTCTTCTTTGGTCTATTTTTGTTATAGCCAGAAAAGGAATTACTAAAAATTGGAAAAGTAAAGGTACCCCCTCTAGTGTTGAAATTTATTAGTAGACCAAAACATGTTTGCAGTAGTGAATTGCATACTATAAAGATGAGAACTTTCTAATATTTCACCTTCATATAAATCTTGGATTAAACTTAAAGAATTGCTTGAAAAATATTAACTGTTATTGATATATGTAACTTTGATGTATTTATCAGCTGTGGACCTATGTAAATAGTTATTTGTTTATTTTATAATTGATTTATTTATTGTTTTAAACCAAATACAAAATAAAAAAGAAAATAATTTTACTTATCACAACATGTGATACAATAAATCTTTTCTAGCTCCAAAGAGGTCATAGTACCATTTTAGCCATCTTTTACTTGACATATAATTGAATATAATGCCCTTTTTGATATGTATCTCTCCAAACATCTCAACTATATTAAATAACTCCAGGGATTCCTTACCATGAAAATCATATGCTTAGGAAACCTGATTTATCCTGCATAATTAAAAACCATTCCTCTATACTATGCCTCATGTAGGCTCTATTGAAAGTTCTTTGCTTGACTTCTCTAGAGATCTGAGTCTTTGATGCCACCATAGAAACACCTGGTGATAGATATTTAACAGTGCTTCTCCTTTTGCACATCAACCAATTGTATAGCAACCTTCAAAATCAGATGCAACAAATGGATGGAAGACCATACACTCACACTGGCATAGGTGAAAACAGTCTGTTTCCTGAGGGAAACTAATAAACTCTCAATACTACTGGGTGATTTGACTTGGTTGTCACACTGATCATAAATTTAGTATCTGTCTATCGACGTATGAACCCATGAGAATTATTTTCAATCCATAAGCTTATTATCTGCCTAAGAGAGCCATTGTCATAGTCTCTTGGCAGCTAATTTATTTTAGCATTGGAAATTAATGACTTTCCATCGACTAATGATTGCATGATAAGGATGGTACTGTTAACAGAAGTTCAAGGAGTTTGTGGTGCTGGACTTAAACATAGTTCTTGGGAAGGCTTTCGACCATTTTCTTATTATAGTGTCTTATATCTGTAGTTGTTATAGTATGAACTGCATCAAATGAGGTCTACAATATTTAACAATTTCCTTCTTACAGTACCTCATATCCTGAATTAAGAATAAAAGACTCCAAACAATATTATTTTTGTAGGGTGGCACCATCACTGTAGATAGCCATTTATCCCTAACAAGGGGCAGAGAGCCTCTAAATACAAAAGTGCAACCATATTCTGACCCCTTCATAAATTTCTGAGATATAATGTACAGAGAAGGAAAGGTACTACCTTTCTCACAAGCATCAACAACCATGCACATCCATTCTACAAAAATGTCAAAACCATAGATTTAGAACATTAACAAAAACAAACACTAAAGTCATTTCCTAAGTGGACTAGTACTCTTCATGGCAGGTGTTACAGAGAAATTACAAATATTTCAGAGGTGGAGATGCCTTCTTTCTACAGATGTGAGCACTAAACATTTCTAGGTGGTCTGTGATTTCCTGTCAGGGATTACAGCTTACAAAGCATGCAGTGCTAATTATCTTTGTAAAATCTGTTTAGCACAGACAGCTATAATGGATGTGCCTCATTACATTATACTCAGTCCTTTTCAATGGACTTTATTTGATTTTTTTTAACAACACCTTTTCTAAATTTACAGAATTTAAATAGTGACATAGGCATACACATAGCTTTAAGAAAGAAAGCACACAATTTCACAAATCACACACACACACACACACACACACACATTAGTCTTCTTAAGGGCCTGCATTCAAAATCCTAATATGTTCTTATTTTTGACCCCCCCCATTTCATCATTATGCTTTTTTCGCTTTGATTGGTAACCTTCTGTTTTAATATTCTGTATGATTATTGTTTTTAATCCATAATGGCCTTCATCCGAAATCCTCCCTTACTTCTTGAATGTACCTTCTGTTTCATCATCATACCGTTCCACTCTGATTTGTCACCTTCTATTTGTGTTATTATGAGTCTTAACTGCACAGCTCTAATGTATCCTTTTAAATCAGGTAGTCCTAAACCACCTTGTTCAACATGCAGAAACAACTTATCCTACTTAACTCTTGTCTGTATCCCTTTCCAAATGAATTCCTTTAACTAGTTATCAATTATAGTCCACAACTTCTCCTTTGGTCTATAAAATATACTTGATCTGTCTATAAAACTAAATGGACTAGAAACATTTTCACTGTTCATTTCCTACTATCATACCATAATCATGAGCTTCCAGTTTCACATGTTTTGTATTATCTTGTTGTTAGTCTGTTACCATATATCCCTAGCTGGTATAATGGAATCCTATTTTAATCCATGAACCTCCATACCTCATCTTATTACATTTCCATAAATATGAGTATGGCTGAACCAATTCATGTGTGAATACATAGTTTGCTGTTTTAGCCTTTGTTTTATTTTCATTTAATTTATTTTATTTTATGAAAATGCTTGAACTATGTTTTTTTCAGTATTTTACGACATTTGCTTTTACATTCTGATTAATTACTTTCCATGCAAGTACAAACAAATATCTATAAAAGGCACACTTCATGCAGACTTAAAGAATGAGCAAAGCAAATACTTCAGTGAGTCTATGAGACAAACGGTTGTGGAGGCACTGTAGCAAGGTAATTCAGTAAGTTGGTTAGATATACCTTAATTAACCAGATCAATTACAGTAATTCAGTGTCGCTGCTGGAATGATGATTTAGCATAAAAACAGTGTATAAGTTTCAGTGTCCCAAGACTTCAGACACTGAATATAATGTATTTGGTACTTTTGTAACTTGCACTGCAGACACAGACATATTATGGAGAGACGATGAGGTCAGATGCATTGGAGAGATTTGTAATCACATTGTTGCTCAGTGTCAGTACTGCATTTGTTTATGCATATTATATTAATGTATTACAAGGGGTTACCACAATGACAACAAGTTACGAGGAAGTGGAAGTTCTGTATTGTTTCATATCACTTTACATGAGCCTGAGCCCATCCTAGGAAATCAATAGCTGCCCTCCACAATATACTTTTATGAATTCTGTGATTATGCTGAAATTTTGTAACTATGTACTTAATGTCTGAGACCAAAGTGAACTTTGGAATCCTGTATGACTTTTTCTGTATGTTGTAACAGCAGTCATTACTGATAGGGTGGTGGTTCTTCATGGAAAAGGTAGGCTTATTTGGACCTGCAGAATGTATTCTTACTCATTGGCTCAATACTAATCTGTTCTAGATGAGTGATCTTATGGGTGTGGACTGGATAATCAATTGGATTGCCGGAGCACCAATTATCTGATCGGTATTTGCATGATACCTATTATGGTACTGTGGAAAGTAGTAATGAAAAAAAAACAACTCCTTCTACTTATGGTCAGTGTAGATAAAACAGAAACCTTTGCTTTGCCATTCTGCTGTAAAATACCTTACTCTGTATCAAAACTAGATATGCAAGAATTTGGAAATTGATGAAGTCAAACCTAAAGTTTCAGTTAATCCAAGGGTCTGATGGACACTGCTCAACACTTAAACATTTCAGATTCCAGGTAAAAAGGCTGGCTGTGTTTTATTCCAGTAATGGAACAGGGGAATACTAGTTATACTCTTTCAACAATGTTATAAAAGTTTCTAAACAGAGTGCGTTCAGCACTCTAGCATAAACAGAGAAGGGGGTTACTATTCACACTGTATGACAACACAGCTGAAGCTTCTGTACAAAGTGTGCTCAGCACCCTAGCATAAACAGAGCAGGGGTCACTATTTACATGTTTTGACACCATGGTTGAAGTTTCTGTACAAAATGTATCCAGTACCCTAGCCTTCTTCTATTACACCATAGTGCTGAGTTGCCATAGCGTAATGCAAAGTCTTTCTGCTCAGGCTAACTTAATCTATTCCCTTCAGTTAATAAATCAATAACTCTTGATCACCTCTCTTCTGATTTAGTTTTAGTTCAGTATCTGTATACTTCTTTCTTCTTTTTTGCTGGTATTCACTTAACACATCTCTCTGTCTCTTACTCCTGGATTTTTAGGACATTTTTTATCACAGTCTTTACAGTTTAAAAGCCTGTGTCATGTTTTCTTATATCAAAAATTCAGGAACATACTGCTGTACATCATCAGTCGGTCTTGAAGCGATGTGAAACATTTGTTAGGTAATTTTAAAATGTACAATAAATATCTTAAGAGTATACAGTAAAATTGCAAAAGTGTTTATTTTATGTACATTATTAAGGAGCCTAAGCATTTTTCAACTAAATCTTATAGGACTTTATGAAAATATGCAGCTGATGAAGACAGCAGTGTAAACTGTTCATAAATTTAGATTTGCACATATTTGGTTTTTACTCACATCTCTGTACAGTAAATGATTTCCTTATCCAACATACTGGTGGTATGAAAAGCCACACTGCATGTTTAGTTCTCAGTCCAGATGGCACTGACTTAGTGTCTTTTTTCAGTTCCTTTTTTGCCTGCTAGTTGACATATATCTTAATTCCACAGCATGTGCTAATGTACATCTGTTTTTAAAATGGGTATCACCCTGATACCGCTGTCACCAAACAATGATGTGCTGCAAAAGAGTAAAGCAGATGTCAAAAGGCATTTGGTTTCACATCAGAAGCCATCAGCATGTTGACAAAATATTAAATGGAACATGTCAGGCATGCCTTCATTCTTGGCTATGTTCTTAAAAAAGCAACTGTTTTAGCACATGCTCAGATACTTTTTTGCAGCAGAGACATGTGAAAGCTAATTGCTGCCTCTTCACAGAACACTAACAGAATGTTCCAGTAGTGATTTATTATCACTGTTCACTTGGGTGAGTTGCTTCACTAATCATAGCACCTCAAAAATGTTCTTATGTCAGGTTATAAATCTAACTCATGTTTGTTGCTAGAACTTTGAAATAACTGGTTCATATAAATTTACATTGATATTTGAAACAGCTCTTTACATTGCTGGTAATTGGAAGAGCTAATATGTTTCTGGCAATATTACCAAAGATTCCTAAGAATCCTACAAGATCAAGCAGTTATATGATTCCCCACCTACCCATCACCACTACCTCTTCCACAATGACAAGTGTCATGCAAGCCTGTCTCCAGATGACCTGCCAGGTTCTATTTGTATGTGTCACTGCTAGGTGGCCAGCTCAGCAAAGGTGAAAAAATGACCCCTGCTGAGCTATTTTATTGGCCTTATTTGGTAGTGTCCTTCACGTACTAATATAACCAATCCCAAGCAAATTATTAACAAATAAATTGCAACTTTATGCAGGACAGTAGTATGTTTACTAAACATTATTAGCACTAAAAGTCTGAGCAACTTTATTTTACAGTAAACATAGTCGAGAAGTTCTTGATGAGACATACTCTTTTAGTGAGAAGGGATATCTGCCTTCTATTTGCATGTATATGTCTTCTTAGTTCACAGGACATGTATTGCATTTTTAGTCTGTGTATGCATTGCAAAACAGCAAGAAATGTTAATACTTCACTAATATAAGTAATGTTAATGCTGTAAAAAGGGCTTGTTTGCATACTGCAGAATAAACAGGTCTTTAAACATTTGGCAGTAGCATGAAGGATTCAGTAAGCAGAGAAACAATGATGAAAAATAAAACCAGCTATCAGTCACACTTTAGAGATTTTAATAAGAATACAACATTATTACAAAAGATATATACTTTTATTACAAAATAACACTGAGCTGATATTTTATGTTAAATGGGTAAGTCTACTATGCACAAATTGCTTATTTTCAGATGCAAGCTGGAAGGATATTTCCTGTATGACACAGTTATTGTCATGCAGTTTGCAAATGTAGAATGAAAGTGACAGACTTTTACCCAGAACAATAAGACTTGTACATTCTATCATCTTATAGGCTCATAGGTTCATAGGTAGGTACTGGGCTATTGGCCCAAGGGCCTAAGTAAGCCTAGCCAACAAGGTTCCCTGGCTTATGCCACCCAAGAATATTAATTTCCTGTACCCCTGTCGAGCAGAGCCACAGAAGTGATCCCCGGGGTGTATTTCCTATTTCCCATCCACTCATCAAGATTTTTCTTGAAGAGTGCTAATGAGGAACTTTGCTTGACTTAGATGGGTAGCTTGTTCCAGAGTATGAGAAGTCTCTGGGACAGGAATCTATCTCTCCTGCATGTCCTGTTTATTGTGGTGACAAGGTTTAGGTCCCTAGAGCGTGTAGCTCGGAGGGATTGGGATTTCTTTAGGTGTAGCATGTCCAGCAGCTCTGGGTTTGACATAGCTTTATATGTTAGGCAGAGATCACCTCGGAGTAGGCGATATGCTATGGAATAAAGCTGGAGTTTTTTGAGACTGTCAGTGTAGGGCATCTGTTTGAGGCCAGTAATCCTCTTTGTGAGGTACTTCTGTGGCCTTTCCAACTGCTGCAGATGTCTTATGAGGTACATTCCAAAAGGGGCATTGTACTCTATAATGGGTCTAATGAGTGTTGAGTAGATGGGAACAATGACCTATTTTTTTCTGGATGAGAACCCTTTTGTGATGAGGTGTGCCACATAGAAGGATTTCCTGACTACTGTGGCGATGTGATTATCAAAGGGAGACTACTGTCTACCTGGGTCCCAAGGTCTCTTATCACACATTTGGCATTAAGCAGACTGCCACCTATGTGGCAGTTCATGGGTGCAGAGTTTTTACCAAAGGGGATGACAATGCACTTTTTGGCACTGAGCTTGAGCCCATGGCTCTGACACCAGGCATCTGTCTCAGTGAGGCCCTTCTGTAGGATGTCCACATCATTTGGGGACTCGACTATGGCTCCTAGTTTGCAGTCATCTGCAAACTTCTTTAGCCAAAGGCCTTCTGTGTTAGCCTGTACTTCAGAGAAGTAGATACCAAACAGGAGAGGTCCCAGGACTGAACCCTGTGGTACTCCACTTGTTACTGGTTTGAAGTCAGATTTGGAGTCTGCAACTTTTACAATGTGGGTTCTGTCAGTGAGCCAGTTGACAACCCATCTTGTGACGTAAGGATTTATACCTAGTTTAGTGAGTTTATCTATAGTTCCAGAATGGGGGATGGTGTCAAAAGCCTTGGTGAGGTCAAGATAAGCTGTGTGAACCACCTACCCTCGCCTACAGCTTTGGTGACTGCCTCAAAGAAGTTGATCAGGTTCAGAAAGCATGATCTGCCTTTCACAAACCTGAGGGGTCCAGAGTTTGGAGGTTTCCAATGTCTTTATTTATGAGTTCCATGATGATACGTTCCATGGCCTTACAGAGCAGGCTCGTCAGGCTAATAGGGCAATAGTTCCTGGGATCAGTGGTGGCTCCCCCTTTGTGGACTGGGATAAGTGTTGCTGTGCGCCATTCAGTGGGCACAAAGCCTGATGTGAGGCTATGAGTGAACATGGTGCTTAGGTGGGGAGCCAGTTCATTCTGAAGTTCATGTAAAATGCAGCCTGGGATGTTGTCCGGTCCCATGGATGCTGTGCTTTTGGCTTTAGAGAGTACAGCTTTTACCTGCATAGTTGTGATTACAGAGACTCTGCATTCTTCCTGTATAGATATGGGCCCTTTAGGGGGTGAGAGGGGGGGTAAAGTTAGCACTGAACCTATCTGCCAGGATGTTGGCAATATCAGTTGGTTCTGTAATTTTCATGCCATTGTGCTGTAACTCAGAGCAGATCTGGGTGCTGCCACGGAGATTCCTGACATAGCTATAGAATGCTTTGTGTTTGTCCTTAGAATCAGTGGCAATTTTTTTTCATAGCTAGCTTTGGAGGATCTTATAAGGGATCATAGCTTCTTACTGAGGCTGACCAGGGAGCTCCTCCACTCATAGGATTTTACTCTCTTTTGCAACAGTTTCTTCCTTCTCTTGTAGAGTTTGTTTATGGCAGGGGACCACCAGATTGGCTTCCTTTTTTTTTGGAGGATAGTGTCTTGGTTCTGTTTGGAATAGCATGATCCATGCACTCGTGTAAGTGCTTATAGAGTGCATTTGTGTAGGATTCAGCAGTTGTAACTGTATTGTCCATCTGCATGGGTGTCATGAAGTTCGCCACTTCTGTCTTAAGAAACATGAAGTTGGCTTTGGAGAATTTTTTTACCATGGTTTCCTTAATGGGGGGTGGGGGTGGGATGTGGATATCTAGGGCGATTAGCTTATGGTTGGATCTGACCAACGAGGAGTTGACTTCAGGGGTGGAACACCAGTCACTCATGGAGTCTATATTATAACATTGAATTTTATAAAGTTCGAATGTTATAATATCGAACCAGTAATGTCGAACGCTGAAAACAGCGAAGGTGCAGGACACCGAATTCTTTCCCAGGGAAAGAATTTGGTCAGCCATTGCTGTGGCTTCGCTGTTTTCAGTGTTTGATATGTTGGAACGTTACGGGTCGGGATCAGGTAAGTGTGCGATTGTGTGTAGGTTAGGGTTGGGGGTGGGTTAGGTGAGTTAGGGTTAGGGAGTGGGTCAGGTTAGTGTGCGGTTGTGTGGACATTAGGGTTAGGGTGTGGGTCAGGTAAGTGTGCAGTTGTGTGTAGGTTAGGGTTAGGGGGCGGGTTAGGTGAGTTAGGGTTAGGGCGCCGGTGAGGTGAGTGTGCGATAGTGACGAACCTTAGGGTTAGGGTTGGGTTAAGGTAAGTGGATAGCTAGTAGTATATGTAAAGTTTAGTTTAGGTTTAGGTGTAGGATTTTAAGTGTATGTGTGTGGATTGCTGTTTTTTGTGTGTGTTTGTGTTGTGTGTATGTTTCTCGGAATAGCAAATTTTTTCCCTGGGAAAAAATTCGCTATTGTGACTGTTCGATGTTTTCGGATTTCGGTGTTTAGGGTTCGATATTATAACATTCGATGTTTACAAACTTTGATGTTATAATATAGACCCAACTCATGTTGGTAATGACTAGGTCTAGGATATTGTTGCCCCTGGTGGGGGTGTGTATAAGTTGATCCTGTGCACTGGAATTTATGAATTCCAGAAAACGTTGAATGAAGGAGTTGGTACATGAGTAGTTTTCCCAGTTAATGGTGGAGTAGTTGAAATTGACCATTATTAGGGTGTTTGGTTGAACCCTAATATTTTCCAGTATATCAAGAAAAGAGGAGTGGGAATGCTGGGGCATGGTGGGGGATCTGTAGCAAGCTCAGATCTATACTGGCAGACATGATGCAGACCTGAAAAAATGTATATCTAAGCAATAGTTTATACATTTGCTTATGTAATCATTTTCTTTATTCGTCTTGGTAAAAAAAATATTATGCTGGTGTGTATGTGGTAGGGAGGATGGAATGGATGTGAGTAAATATATATATGCAGCAAGAATGAAACATACTACAATAATATGAAAGACAGTATCAAAGATGTGAGCATGTGTTATAAACAGCTGAACTTTACAACTCTTAGACATGCTTTCATTTATTACTATTATTATTATTATTATTATTATTATTATTATTATTTTAATTTATTTAAAGGATTACACCAGGGCAGTAACAATTATGGAATTAATATGGTTGAAAATTTAAACATTTAGAATAACTTATTATAGCTGACCTGTTAAAATGGTTAACAGCTTTTTTTCCTCCTCTTAACATGTACATTGATATGAAAATGCAGACTAGCTGTTATCCCATATGAAAACTTGAATATATTCAATAAGGTCTCTTTAAAAACATATGAACATACTGGCATAGTTTTAAGAAGAGGGATAATGTGCTGTAAAGACTATCAAGCTTTTGATTGTCAAATCTGGCACGTTTGTAACTGTAAATGGATATTTTAAGGTTGAAAGCCTGGCCCTTCTTACTGATGTGTTTCATTCAGAATCTCAAGACAAGTTTTTTCATGGGCTAGAAAGCAAGGCATAGACATCCCTTCAATAATTTTTGAAGTCTCACTCACCCAGATCGTTACTTTGGTAAATTTTCTAAGTGGAGAACCTTTGAAATCTATCCTGCTGAACCAGGTGTTTGAACAACAGACTCTTAAAGGTGGAATTGTAGTCTATAACTAGAGAAGTAAACGAGGTGTGTAGTAGAATGATGCTTTTCTTCCAATGGCAAGGCTGTTATTATAGATTAGAGCATCTGAATGTAAGAGGCTGAAAATAAGTGGACCAAGATCTAAGCCCTATAGCACTCACTGGGAACTTTAACCATTAAAGAGGGTTCTAATGGAAAGGTAATGGCAAATCCACTGGACCCTGCATTCACTGAACTTATTTTCAATTCCTTCATGATGGATAATAATTTCCATTTGCAAACTCAGTATAGGCTATGTTTATATTAATCTCTTATCCAGAGTAGCTATACTCTCATCCAGAAAGGTTATCATATTTAATAAGCATGACTATCCCTTAAAATAACTTATTGGTTCATATCTGGAAGCAGAAGGTTGTTTCCCACTGAATAAATTGCACAGCAATCATCTCCATGACTCTGCATAGAATTCAGATGAGACTGATGGGTCTGTAGTTCCTAGGGTCAGCTGCAAGTCCTCCACTGTGGATAGGAATCATTGTGTCCTACTGCTGTAAGTGAGGGGCAGAGGCTATGGGAAGACTCCTATTTAATAAAATTAATTATTTTATACTGCTATAGAAACCTTTTGAAATTTTATTGAGTCCATAATAGTATTAATGGTGCTCTTGATTTTGCCCATAGATGCTTCACTTTTTTTCAAGATGTATGGTTGCTAGGTAACCCGCTAAATCTACTATAGATGTAATCTTTCTTATGAAGGTTCTGAAGTTGGTTAATTTTTAGATAGGATATTGCTGATGTCTTTACTTCAGAACGTATTATTTTCATTGGTTTCTCATTCACTACTATCCTAAGTATTAACTCTAAGTTTTCTTATACAGTTATTGAATAATTTATTTTCTTTCACTTTATTTTCAAACTTAAGCTCATAGAAAGCTTCAGTGAGTGAATTGTCAATATTAGTATTTTAAGGCTAAGATAATCTTGGCTTTCATTTTTAAAGTTGGGTACCATTTGAAATTTGGCAACTTTTTCTTCATCTTATATAATCTGTTTACCACATAATTCTGCCAAAGTGGTTTGTTCTTAACACATATATTGCTAATATATGCTTGGTTTGTGAGTGCTATCTAGGGTGTTCATAGGTTCATAGGTTCATAGCTTTATACTAGGCTATCTGCCCTAAGGCATTTATAAGCCTAGCCCAAATTTTTGTGGCTTACACCACCCCTTATATGAAAAAATACTGTGCCCATTAGTTTGTTGTGCCTCTGTCCAGCAGTGACACAGAGATGATTCCCGGGATAAACCTACGATCTCCCATCCACAGGTCAAGATTTCTCTTGAACAGAGCCAGCGAGGTGCTCTGCCTCACATGGACCGGGATTTTATTCCACAGCATAGGGAGTCTCTGAGTGATAAATCTATCCCTCCAGCACGTCCTATTTATATCCGTGCTAAGGTTTAAGTCACTTGCTCTAGTGGTTTTGGTGGATTTGGATTTTTTGAGGTGGAGCATGTCCATTAATTCCGGGTTGGACATGGCCTTGTATGTCAGGCACATGTCACCTCTGAGCAGATGGTATGCAACTAAATAGAGCTGTAGTTTCTTCAATCTGGCAGCATATGACAGATTTTGGAGTCCCTTTATCCTTTTGGTGAGGAACTTTTGGGGTCTCTCCAATTGCTGCAGATGTCGGGTGAGATACATCCCGAATGGGGCATTGTACTCGATCATTGGTCTGATAAGTGAAGAGTACAGGGGAACAATGACCTCACTAGATCTGGATGTGAATCCCTTCATGATCAGGTGGGCAATGTAGAAGGTCTTTCTAACCACTTTAGCAACGTGAGTGTCAAAAGAAAGGCCACTGTCAACCTGGGTCCCCAGGTCCCTGATAACCTCTTCTGTGCTTAATGGATTGCCACCTATATGGTAGCTTGGGGTTACCTTGTTTTTCCTGAAGGGTATGACTATACATTTTTTGGCGTTTAACTTCAGGCCATGGCTCTGGCACCAGCTATCTGTTTCCGTGAGTCCCTTCTGAAGGATATCCGTGTCCGATGCACTTTCCACTATGGAGCCCAGTTTGCAGTCGTCTGCAAACTTTGTCAGCCAAAGTCCTCCCATGTTGGCCTGTACTTCTGAGAAGTAGATGCCGAACAACAGGGGGCCAAGGACCGAGCCCTGTGGGACACCACTTGTGACCGGCTTGGAGTCTGACATAGCGCCAGCAACTCTAACCCTGTGGGTTCTGTCCTTAAGCCAGTTTGCAACCCATCTTGTAACATATGGGTTTACATTTAAGCTGGTAAGTTTTTCTACAATACCCGAGTGGGGTATTGTGTCGAAGACCTTTGCAAGGTCAAGGTAGGCTGTATGGACTGCCTTTCCCTCATCAATGGCCTTGGTGACTGGTTCGAAGAAGTTGATCAAGTTCAAAAGGCATGATCTGCCCTTGACGAAGCCAAACTGGGTCGGGTCCAATGTCTGCAAGTCCCCTATATCTTTGTTTATGAGCTCCATTATGATCTTCTCCATAGCTTTGCAGACTAGACTTGTTAACCTTATGGGGCGGTAATTACCAGGGTCCATAGAGGCACCGCCTTTGTGGAGTGGGACCACAGTTGCCATACGCCACTCCTTGGGCACGTATCCTGTGGTAAGGCTGAGATTAAACAGCTGCCTTATGTGCGGGTTTAATTCCTCATTTAGCTCGTGTAGCACACAGCCGGGGACACCATCCGGTCCCATTGATGCTGTGTTTTTAGCTTTAGAGAGAGCAGCTTTCACCTGCGCATTTGAGATGTCTGGGAGGCTACACTCTGCTGGGATAGTTATCTCTCCTTTAGGGGGGGGGAGGGGGGTGAAGTTTGCACTGAACCTGTCTGCCAGTATGTTGGCAATGTCTGTGGGTTCAGTGATTTTTGTATCATTTTGGACTAATTCTGAGCATATCTGGGAGTTTCCACCCAGGTTCCTAACATAGCTGAAAAAGGCCTTATGATTGTCCTTTGAATCCATGGCAATTTTTCTCTCAAAATTGGCCTTAGTTGATTTTATGAGTGCTCGTATTTTTTTACTAATAATGATCAGGGGTGACTTCCCTTTTATGGATTTTGTTCTATCATGTAATAGCTTTCTCCTCTTATTGTAAAGTTTGTTAATGGCTGGGGTCCACCAGACTGGATGTTTGCCCTTTGTGGAAAGAGTCTTGGTTTTATTTGGGATTGCCTGATCCATGCAGTCCTGGAGGTGTTCATAGAAGGCATTTGTAAGGGCTTCCGTGGCTTGGGTTGTGGTTTCCACTGGCTCAGGGGCCTTGAAGGATACCACACCAGTCTTGAGTAGTGTGAAGTTTGCTTTAGAGAAGTTCTTCACTGTGGTCTTTTTTGTTTGGGGTGGGGGTGGGATGTGGATGTCCAGTGAGATTAGTTTATGATCAGATCTCACCAATGAGGGATATACTTCCAGTGTGGAGCATTTTGTCCCCATGTTTGTGATAATGAGATCTAGTATATTTTCTCCTCTCGTGGGAACAGTGACTAGCTGTTCCATGGCATTTGAATTTATGAACTCCAGGAACCGTTGGGCTAGAAAGTTAGGGCTTGAGTAATGTTCCCAGTCTATATTCGGGTAGTTGAAGTCACCCAATATGATGGTGTTTGGAGATACATTTATACCCTCCAGTGTCTTCAGGAAGGCTGTGTGGGGTTCCTGAGTTTGAGAGGGTGGCCTGTAGCATGCTACAATTTGTAGAGCAGTTTTGCCTATGGTTAGTTGCACCTGGATGGTTTCAAGCTCGTGCATTGCCACCAACCTGGAGGTGTGGGTATCCTTTATGAATATGGATACACCCCCTCCTTTTGTGGTGTGGTCCGGGTTTTGGGGCCGGAACGCATGATATGAGGTAAAACCTAATAGTGCCGGGGTGCTCTCAGGAGCCTTGAACCAGGTTTCAGTTACAGCACAGACATTGATGTTCTCTATACTGAGAAGGGCCTTGAGTGCGTGCATTTTGAGATTTAGCCTTCTGGCATTGAGCAGCATTACCCTCAGTTTCTTCCCATTTTTGTTTTCTAGGGTGGTAGGTTTAGAATTTGAGCCTTGCCTAAAAAAGGCACTATGGGGGTGGCAAGAGCCTTAGCCAATATCCGGAATCCCAGGGTGACAGGTGCAAGCCGTCCCTTGAAGCAGCATGGCTTGTCAAGCATGTCATCCCAGGCAGACAGACACTGGATCCCCTTTGAATGACACCAGACATTAAGCCAATTGTTAAAGCTGATCATCTTGTCTCTATATTGTGGCATCATTCTTGGTGAAGGAAGGATACTGCTCAGGGTCAGGGTCATACCTGCCTGGACTACATAATCAGAGAGCTCCTCTATGTCTCTTTTCATGTAGTCCAGGGAGGTACGTCTCAGGTCGTTCACACCAGCATGGACAATGACTGTGTCATATTTGTACTTGCTGTGGAGTGACCAGAATGCTTGTGTTATGTGACAGATTCTAGCACCCGATAGGCAGCTTACTGTGACCCTCTCCTTGTTCAGCCTGGTGAGTGGGACGTCAGTGTGTCTGACTATGGAGTCACCTATGACAAGTATGTTTGGTGTTGTATTTGGCCTTAAGGGCTGTGACTGCTTTGCACACTGCTTTTGTGGTTTATGTGTTGCTTGTGGGGTGTCTTGAGGTAGCAGTTGTTTGGGTGTCTGCTTTGGAGGCCTCTGCTGTTTAGGTAAATTTTTACTCAGAGCCTCCGAGTATGTCTTTGTGTGTTTATGTGTTTGATTCACTGGTGTGGTAGCATTATGTGAGGCTGGTTTTGTGGTGTGTGTAGTTGCCTTCTCCTCCTGTCTGGTCTTGCCAGTCCTGAGTTGAGAGAGTTCAGCCTCCAGTTTGGCTAAATAGCTGCATCTCTCAAGTATTTGTGTTATGTGGGAGGAGGAGAGGGTTGTCTGTGTACATGAGGCAGTTATAACATTGCCTCAAGATTCCCAGATTCACCAGCTGGACCGGAGAGGAGATTGACAACTGACCTTTGGACATGCTAGAATAATATTGGGAATTCCTTAATAATTGAAAACAAGGGCCAGTGGGGAGTGAGGGTGTAGTGCTTTTAATTTTAGTGCTGACTTATATAATTGCTTTAGTGAGCAAGTGCCAGGTAACTTGAGTGCAATGTGTTACAAGTAACTAAATGCAAATCGACAAAAGAGTAACTTTCTTTCAAGTGAAACAAGGAACTTGTACAGTAAGCAATGCAGATATCACTAGTGATCCACAGAAGCTGAGAAGCGCGTATTAGGTGGAATTAGCTTCCAGGGAAATAACAAGCAAACAAACAACAAGCATATAAACAAAGCTAGATTCAGCAGGCCTGGATCTAGTCTATGCTAGAGCAAACAAGGTGTACCAATTTCAGTAAGATACAGTTCAAATATTCAGGCACTATAAACCCTCAACCAGAAATTCCAAGCTCAGAAGGGCAGAGTCCAGCCTCTTCTCCCACAAGAGTGCAGACCACAAACCTTCTTAATGTAAAATAACTGGCCTGAAGCCCAAGTGCCTAAACCAGAACTAATACCCTTGGACACTGGGCTCTCAATCAGCAGTTCCCAACTTAGAAGGATGAAAGCTACCTGTCCTGCCACCACAGTGCTTGCCACAAACCTTCCTAATGTAAAACAACTGGTCCGAAGACCAAGTGCTTAATCCAAAAGACTTAGAATGATAGCTACACTTTAATCAAGTTACAACCAAGCAGTAATAAATACAACTGAATACTTTAGAGAATGTCTGGATTAGTGCTCAAGTTACACAAACAAAGCTAGATCCAGCAGGCCCGAATCCAGTCTATGCCACAGCAAACAAGGCGCACCAACTACGGTAAGAAGCAGTTCAGATATGCATGCACTATAAGCCTTTAACCAGAAATTCTCAGCTCAGAAGGGCAGAGTCCAGCCTCTCCTCCCACAAGAGTGCAGACCACGAACCCTCTTAATGTAAAATAACTGGCCTGAAAGCCCAAGTGCTTAAACCAGAATTAATACACTTTTAGAATAACAGACACTGAGCCCTCAATCAGCAGTTCCCAACCTAGAAGGATGTAAGCTACCTGTTCTGCCACAACAGTGCAGACCACAAACCCTCTCAGTGCAAAACAACTGGTCCAAAGCCCAAGTGTTTAAACCAAAAGGCTTAGAATGAGTTACACCAAGCAGTAATAAATACAATTGAGTATTTTTAAGATGATGCAAAAGTAAAATGAAGTATTTATGTAACATACAAGGGTCATTTTTGGTTAAATCAAGTTACTATTGGAAAGAAGAGCATTATTTTTGCATTAGTCATACCAGAAGACATCTCTAAATATCTAGGGCCTGCAAATAAGATTATTCTGTTTTCTTTTGAAAAAACAAGAAGTTATGTACTCACCATAACGTTCGATGTATGTAGTCCATCTCGCCTTACATTCTTGCCCTTGGTTCAGAGCTGAACCTTGGCTCCGAATCGGCCATACTCTAGCTCAAAGTCTTCAATTGGCTCATGGCAAAGAGGTATCCCATCATGCAACAGGCCCATTCCCCAGATCTTGTTTGCTGCAAGCGCACACACACACACATACTGAGAAGAAGAACTCCAATGGAAAGGACCACTGACACCTAGAGACTATACCGCCAGGTCCTCAAGGAGGGGGTAGGAGGGGGGATTGGTAAGAATGTAAGGCGAGATGGACTACATACATCGAACGTTTTGGTGAGTACATAACTTTTTGATGTTATGTAGTCCAATCTTGCCTTCATTCTTACCCCTGGGACAGCGTCCCTAGCACCTTGACCTTGGGTGGCTCAGTGAAAAATACTCTTGAGCACTGTGGAACCAAAGGAAGATCTGCCTTTAGAGACCAGATATAATTTGTAGTGACTAATAAAAGTATGAGGTGAAGCCCATGTTGCTGCAGCACAAATATTATCCATAGACATCCTAGCCTGAAATGCAGTAGAGGTAGCCAAAGATCGTGTAGAATGAACCTTCACTTTAAAGGGTAATTCTTTGCTATTGGAACCATAAATAAATGAGATGCAATTGGAGATCCAGCAAGACAAGGTTACTTTAGAGACAGGAACCTCAAGTCTAATGTCTGAAAATGAGACAAACAGTTGATCTGATTTTCTGAAATCTTTTGTCCTATGTAAATAGAAAAGCAATTGTCTATGAACGTCTAGCTGATGAAACTTAAATTCTGCCTTGTTAGAAAATTCAGGAAAAAACACAGGCAACTCAATGGATTGGTTGATATTGACAACAGCAGCAACCTTTGGAATAAAAGAAGGATTGGTTCTTATGGAAACCCTGTTTTTGTGAAACACCAAATAAGGTGGCTTAATCGATAAAGATTGGAGCTCAGTGACCTGCCTAGCTGAAGTTATGGCTATCAACAATACTGTCTTCCATGACAAGAATTTTGGGTCACACATAGCTGCGGGCTCAAAGGGAGCTGAAGTGAGCTTCTGTAAAACAAAATTGAGGTCCCATGGCATTATTGGATCAAAGACTGGAGGTTGGAGTAACATTATCCCTTTGAGAAAGGCCCTACAAAGCCTATGAGCTATAAGGTTGGGCTCATTAGCAACGTGAAAGGTAGAAATCGCTGCCAACTGCACTTTAATGGTTGCTGCAGCTGATCCCTGACTGAACAGTTGAGAAAGAAATTCTAATATTGCCAAAATAAGAGCTGTATAAGGATTAACATGTCTTTCATGGGCCCAAATGGAGAATCTCTTCCACTTACTGAAATAAATCTTCCTGGTAGAAGGCTTGTGGGAAGAAGACAGAATGTGGACCACTTCCAGGGAAAAATCATGAAGCCTGACTACAGATGGAACTGGAGCAGCCAAGCTGTCAACTTGAGGGTCTGGATGGAGGGATGGAACTGTCCTGACATATGAGTCAGCAGATCTGGATCTGGGTCCAGAATCCAGGGATCGTCCATTAGATAGGGTTGAAGGAAGGGAAACCAAATCTGACAAGGCCAGTGTAGGGCAATCAGGATCATTTTGGTTCCCAAGGATTGTGCTTTCTGAATTATCTTTGATATCAGAGGAAACGGTGGAAAGGCATAGCGAAGACCAGAGGGCCAATTGTGAACCAGAGCATCCCTGGGTGTCTCCCCCTCCGGGGGGATAGCGGTGAAGTAGATGCTGCATTCGGCATTGAGTGGGCTGGCAAATAGATCACAGCAAGGCTGACCCCATCTGCAGAATATCTTCTCTGCAACATATTTGTTCAGGGACCACTTGTGAGGCATTAGGATAGCTCTGCTCAGCCTGTCAACAATCATGTTGGACTTCCCCGGTATATACGTTGCAACTAGAAAGCATTGGGAAGACACCGCCCACTGCCAAACTCAAAGTGCCTCTCTGCAAAGGGGGCATGATTTGGTTCCTCCCTGCTTGTTCAGATACCACACCACTGACATGTTGTCTGAGTGGATTGCAATTGTCCCTAGAGAAAGAAAGCTCTGAAGTGCTTGCAACGCTAATAGCACTGCTCTCAATTCCAAGACATTGATATGTAAATGGGTCTTGTGATCCTGCCACATGCCTTGGACTGTCCTGCCGAGATAATGCCCCCCCCCCACCCAATCTGGGAGGCATCCATGGTCACCATGGCAACTGGGGAAGATGGTACAAAAGGCTTGTCCACGTTGAGATTGCTGGCCTGAAGCCACCAGCATAGATCCTGCTTGCACGTGTCCATAATCAGAATTGAATGGGACAGTGGAAGATACTGTAGTGACCATTGGGTGAAAAGCAGCCACTGAAGAACCCTCATGTGTAATCTGGCAAGGGGAACTAGCATGATCGTGGCAACCATGGTCCCTAATAACTTGAGGACCACTTTTGCCTTGACCTTCCTCAGTGGTAGTAAGGCACAGACCTGCTGTTGTAGAGCCTGAATTCTCTCTTCTGGTAAGAAGGCCCTCATGAGCATTGTATCTAGTTTGGCGCCAATAAAAGGAACACGCTGCAAGGGCAACAAGGCAGATTTTTCCCAATTTAGGGTAATTCCTAACCTTTGACACAGTGTAATGGTGGTGTCCCTGGTCTGCAACAGCAGATGCCTGGTGGTGACAGAAAGGAGCCAGTCGTCCAGGTACAGAAACACTTGGAATCCCTGATGTCTCAAGTGAGCTGTTACCACTGCCATGCATTTGAACACCCTGGGGGCTGTGGTGAGAACAAAGGACAGGGCACGAAACTGAAAATGACTGGCTTCCAGCCGGAAGCGTAGATGACTTCTTGATGCTCTGTCCATCTTGATATGGTAGTAAGCATCTTTGAGGTCAATGGAGCACATCCACACATCTTTCCCTAACAGAGGGAGTATTGACTGTAAGGTGACCATGTGGAACTTGGACTTTTGTACATGTAGGTTCAATCAGCTGAGATCCAAGATGGGTCTCAGGTTCCCTGTTCTTTTCGGCACCAAAAAGAATCTGGTGTAAGTCCCCGATCCTACTTGGTCTTCGGGGGCAGGCTGGATGGCTCTCTTTGAAAGCAACTTTTTTATTTCTAAAGCTGCATAATCCCTTTGACCGGGTGGAACATCTGGAATTCTCTTGGTTGGCAGGGGAGGAGAAGAGAAGGGAATATGATAACCTCTGGAAATTATGTTTAAAACCCACTTGTCTTAGGTGATGATTTGCCAGGCTTTAGAGAATAAAGAAATGTGACCCCCGACCAGCTCCAGAGATGCACAGTCAGACCTCCTTTCAGGAGCACTGGTAGGGAGAACTGCAAAAGGAATCATGGTCCCCCTGGTTACATGGGCCTCCTCTGCCTCTAGGACAGTGTCTACCTGAATTTCCACACCCTCCCCTGCCTCTGGAGGGGGAATCACTTTGTGCATCCTGAAAAAACCTCTGCGACTTCCTGAACCACATTTTCCCACCCTTCTGGCCCTTGGGGTAAGGACTAGAAGGCATGGGAAAACAGACTCCCATGGCAGACAGGGTTTTTCCTTCCTGCTCGCACCTAGTGAGAGTGCCCTTCACCTTGGTTCTGAACAACGACGAACCGTAAAATGGGGCATTGGTGAACGTAGACTTGAAGGCCTCCACAAAGTTACACAGGTGCATCCAGGAGTGTCTCCTAAGAGTGACTCCGGAACCCACTGCCCTGCTCGGTCCAGTGGCTGCGTATGATATCAGCCTCATGGAGGACTTGGTAAGGGAATTTAGGGTAGACATCTGTGCATTGACCTTCTGTGCCACGGCATCAGAAATGTTACCCTGTAGAAAATCTCCTAGCTCTTTTAGGAGATCTCTCTGGAGCCTTGTAAAATGCATCAAGTAGTTCAGCGACTGCAGAGTAAAGGCCGCTGTGGTAAACACACGCTTCCCATACCTGTCCATGGCCCAGGACTCCTTGTTAAGTGGATGGATGGTAGATGAAGTTTCAACAAGTTCCTTCTTGGTGGCTGCTGCCACCACCATGGCATCTACTGGAACGCCTTTCATCAGATATTCCTTGTCTGTGGGAGCAGACAAAAACTTATTGGGTCTCCTAGGGACCGGTTCCAAAGTGTCAGGAGTTTCCCACACCTTTCGACAGACGAGATCTAGTAGCTCATCAAAAGGGGGAGACACCCAAGAGGTGGAAAGTTGAGACCCGAAAGCCTTCAGGAACACTGACTCCTCATCAGAAGGGGATTTGGAGGGGCAGCTGCCTCTCTGCTTCAAGATCTCCAGGATATCTAAAAAAGAGATATCTTCAGAAGACGACTTGGGGGACCCCTCTGACTCCTCGAGGTCGGTGTCCGACGTGAGACACTCATCCGGGGAGTCGACATGTTTCCGCTTATACAATCTATTTCTGGTGGGCTCCTCAGACAAAAACTCTGGGGAAATGTCAGAAAAGTTGGGGACCACTCATGGAGGTATCCTGAGGCATTGGGTCTCCGCTGTCCATGGATAGAGGGTGATCTGAAACTGACACTGGTGCCGGCGGTAGCAGAGTGTCAATGCCGTAGAATGCAGCTGATGACCTGTCCAGCATGCTCCTTATAACCTCGAAGGCTGATCCCCCCGGCTCCGAAGGTCGACTAACCATGGAGGATATGGTAGTAGCCCTCGGCGCCAAGAAGATGAGGTCTGAAGCAGATGTCGGGTCCAAGCTCACCCAAGCCAAAGCACCGAGAGGAAGGCTTGGAACCAATGAAGATCAATCTGAGCCCTCCCCCTCGGGTCCAGCTGGGGAACTGTGGACCCTTGACCCCATGGACGGAACCAACAGGGTCGGAGTGGAAATTGGAACTGAGAGGCCAGGCAAAGCTACTGGAACTGACCTAATGGCACCCGATGGAACTGACAACTCTGGCTCCAAGGGCCAAAAAAGGCTCAGAGGAGGAACAACAAAAGATGAAGGGGCCATGGTCTCCGGAGCCGACTGGGTTGGAGCCGAAATCAATTTGGCCAGCACCGATGACTGAAGCAGTTTCTTCATGACTCTATCAATGTCCTCATTGGAAAGGGACCTCGAAGACCTGGAGGATATAGTTGGAGATGAGGGAGACTGACATGAAGGAGAACCCTGTTGAACAACTGGAGACCGTCTCCGAACCAAAATATCCGTGAACAGCTCCGAAAGGCTGGGAGCTGATACAGGTTTAGTCAATACACCACCTTCTGTCAGCACCAAAGCCAATGGAGCTGAAGAAGGAGAAGCTGTTCTAACAACTTTCTCTGGCAGCTTCGAAGAAACAGACGGAGCTGGAGAGTGCTTCTTAGCAGTCTTTTTGTCCTTTTTAGCTGGAGAGGATATGGTACTGGAAGACTTAGCCAAGTCTTCCTCGAAGGAGTGTTTAAGCAGTCCTTTCAGGATGAGCTTGTTCTTCCTCTCCTGTAGCATGCGGGGACTGAAGGAATGACAAAACAAGCAGGACTCTTGGAGGTGAATAGCCCCCAAGCAGTACATGCACACAGAGTGCCCATCAGTCAAAGACATTTTATTGTTGCATTCAATACACTTCTTAAAGCGCGAAGGTATGTGTTCCTTAGAATCCTTAGACATGCTGTATAAGGAGTACATACGCAGAGAAGCTGCAAAACCACACATACACACAAAAACCCTAACTGAACCCTGCGCGGGAAACTAGAGCCTCTAACTAAAATGGCCTAGTAACCGATGGGAACAAAAAACTACAGGTAGAACTAGGTGCTCTAATTTAAACGGGCCTAGCCTCGGGGAAATAAAGGCAGGATAACATCACTATCAAATGTCAAAGACACCAAAATTTGCAAATAACAGAAGCACAACTCAAAGAGACCACATGAAAAACATTGGGGAGGACTAGGTCCTCTAACTGAAATGGGCCTAGCCTGTGGGAAGAAAGGGAATGGACAGGATACCAAAAAAATGGCCAATGATAAAGGCCACACAACCAGCCTAGAGAGACACACACACACATAAGCTATGAAAATAGCCTTTTTAAATCAACAATATCTATAAATTTTAGAAAAAAGTATACTTAGCCACGGCCAAAAGCAAGACCATGTCTGAGCGTAACAAGTGACAAACAAGATCTGGGGAATGGGCCTGTTGCATGATGGGATACCTCTTACCACGAGCCAATTGAAGACTTCAAGCTAGAGTATGGCCGAGTTGGAGCCGAGGTTCGGCTCCGAGCCAGGGGTAAGAATGAAGGCAAGACTGGACTACATAACATTGTCTGTTTTAACAAAGAAAAATATGACAGTAGTGGCTGAGCACTCCATTGTTATGCTGCTAGAAAATAATATCTAGAATGCATTTTTACCCAGCAAGATTTTTCAGCATTTGTTCCAAGCAACTAGTATTTATGAAATCAAGAAACTGTTGAATGTGTTTCCTTTTCGGAAGGGTAAATATAATAATTATTTGCAGTGACCTATACTGACTGTATTATTTTTGATTACTAAATCAGAGAGGCTGGACTCTGCCCTTCTGAGCTGGGAATTTCTGGTTAAAGGCTTATAGTGCATGCATATCTGAACTGTTTCTTACTGAAGTTGGTGCGCCTTGTTTGCTGTGGCATAGACTGGATTCGGGCCTGCTGGATCTAGCTTTGTTTGTGTAACTTGAGCACTAATCCAGACATTCTCTAAAGTATTCAATGGTATTTATTACTGCTTGGTTGTAACTTGATTAAAGTGTAGCTATCATTCAAGTCTTTTGGATTAAGCACTTGGGCTTCAGACCAGTTGTTTTACATTAGGAAGGTTTGTGGCAATCACTGTGGTGGCATGACAGGTAGCTTTCATCCTTCTAAGTTGGGAACTGCTGATTGAGAGCCCAGTGTCCAAGTGTATTAGTTCTGGTTTAGGCACTTGGGCTTCAGGCCAGTTATTTTACATTAAGAAGGTTCGTGGTCTGCACTCTTGTGGGAGAAGAGGCTGGACTCTGCCCTTCTGAGCTGGGAATTTCTGGTTAAAGGTTTATAGTGCCTGAATATTTGAACTGTATCTTACTGAAATTGGTTCACCTTGTTTGCTCTAGCATAGACTAGATCCAGGCCTGCTGAATCTAGCTTTGTTTATATGCTTGTTGTTTGTTTGCTTGTTATTTCCTGGAAGCTAATTCCACCTAATACGCAACTTCTCAGCTTCTGTGGATCACTAGTGATATCTGCATTGCTTACTGTACTTATTTCCTTGTTTCACTTGAAAGAAAGTTACTGTTTGTCGTTTTTGCATTTAGTTACTTGTAACACATTGCACTCAAGTTACCTGGCACTTGCTCACTAAAGCAATTATATAAGTCAGCACTAAAAATCAAAAGCACTACACCCTCACTCCCCACTGGCCCTTGTTTTCAATTAAGGATTTCCCAATATTATTCTAGCATGTTCAAAGGTCAGTTGTCAAACTCCTCTCCGGTCCAGCTGGTGAATCTGGGAATCTTGAGGCAATGTTATAACTGCCTCATGTACACAGACAACCCTCTCCTCCTCCCACATAACACAAATACTTGAGAGATGCAGCTATTTAGCCAAACTGGAGGCTGAGCTCTCTCAACTCAGGACTGGCAAGACCAGACAGGAGGAGAAGGCAACTACACACACCACAAAACCAGCCTCACATAATGCTACCACTCCACTGAATCAAACACATAAACACACAAAGACATACTCGGAGGCTCTGAGTAAAAATTTACCTAAACAGCAGAGGCCTCCAAAGCAGACACCCAAACAACTGCTACCTCAAGACACCCCACAAGCAACACATAAACCACAAAAGCAGTGTGCAAAGCAGTCACAGCCCTTAAGGCCAAATACAACACCAAACATACTTGTCATAGGTGACTCCATAGTCAGACACACTGACGTCCCACTCACCAGGCTGAACAAGGAGAGGGTCACAGTAAGCTGCCTATCGGGCGCTAGAATCCGCCAAATAACACAAGCACTCGAGTCACTCCACGGCAAGTACAAATATGACACAGTCATTGTCCATGCTGGTGTGAACGACCTGAGACGTACCTCCCTGGACTACATGAAAAGAGACATAGAGGAGCTCTCTGATTATGTAGCCCAGGCAGGTATGACCCTAACCCTGAGCAGTATCCTTCCTTCACCAAGAATGATGCCACAATATAGAGACAAGATGATCAGCTTTAACAATTGGCTTAATGTCTGGTGTCATTCAAAGGGGATCCAGTGTCTGTCTGCCTGGGATGACATGCTTGACAAGCCACGCTGCTTCACCAGGGACGGCTTGCACCTGTCACCCCTGGGATTCCGGATATTGGCTAAGGCTCTTGCCACCCCATAGTGCCTTTTTAGGCAAGGCTCAAATTCTAAACCTACCACCCTAGAAAACAAAAATGGGAAGAAACTGAGGGTAATGCTGCTCAATGCCAGAAGTCTAAATCTCAAAATGCACGCACTCGAGGCCCTTCTCAGTATGGAGAACATCGATGTCTGTGCTGTAACTGAAACCTGGTTCAAGGCTCCTGAGAGCACCCGGCACTATTAGGTTTTACCTCATATCATGCGTTCTGGCCCCAAAACATGGACCACACCACAAAAGGAGGGTGTATCCATATTCATAAAGGATACCCACACCTCCAGGTTGGTGGCAACGCACGAAGCTTCGGAAACCATCCAGGTGCATCTAACCATAGGCAAAACTGCTCTACAAATTGTAGCATGCTACAGGCCACCCTCTCAAACTCAGGAACCCCACACAGCCTTCCTGAAGACACTGGAGGGTATAAATGTATCTCCAAACACCATTATATTGGGTGACTTCAACTACCCGAATATAGACTGGGAACATTACTCAAGCCCTAACTTTCTAGCCCAACGGTTCCTGGAGTTCATAAATTCAAATGCCATGGAACAGCTAGTCACTGTTCCCATAAGAGGAGAAAATATACTAGATCTCATTGTCACAAACATGGGAACAAAATGCTCCACACCGGAAGTATATCCCTCATTGGTGAGATCTGATCATAAACTAATCTCACTGGAAATCCACATCCCGCCCCCACCCCAAACAAAAAAGACCATAGTGAAGAACTTCTCTAAAGCAAACTTCACACTACTCAAGACTGGTGTGGTATCCTTCAAGGCCCCTGAGCCAGAGGAAACCACAACCCAAGCTGTGGAAGCCCTTACAAATGCCTTCTATGAACACCTCCAGGACTGCATGGATCAGGCAATCCCAAATAAAACCAAGACTCTTTCCACAAAGGGCAAACGTCCAGTCTGGTGGACCCCAGCCATTAACAAACTTTACAATAAGAGGAGAAAGCTATTACATGATAGAACAAAATCCATAAAAGGGAAGTCACCCCTGATCATTATTAGTAAAAAAATACGAGCACTCATAAAATCAACTAAGGCCAATTTTGAGAGAAAAATTGCCATGGATTCAAAGGACAATCATAAGGCCTTTTTCAGCTATGTTAGGAACCTGGGTGGAAACTCCCAGATATGCTCAGAATTAGTCCAAAATGATACAAAAATCACTGAACCCACAGACATTGCCAACATACTGGCAGACAGGTTCAGTGCAAACTTCACCCCTCTCCCCTAAAGGAGAGATAACTATCCCAGCCGAGTGTAGCCTCCCGGACATCTCAAATGCGCAGGTGAAAGCTGCTCTCTCTAAAGCTAAAAACACAGCATCAATGGGACCGGATGGTGTCCCCGGCTGTGTGCTACACGAGCTAAATGAGGAATTAAACCCGCACATAAGGCAGCTGTTTAATCTCAGCCTTACCACAGGATACGTGCCCAAGGAGTGGCGTATGGCAACTGTGGTCCCACTCCACAAAGGCGCCTCACGGACCCTGGTAATTACCGCCCCATAAGCTTAACAAGTCTAGTCTGCAAAGCTATGGAGAGGATCATAATGGAGCTCATAAACAAAGATATAGGGGACTTGCAGACATTGGACCCGACCCAGTTTGGCTTTGTCAAGGGAAGATCATGCCTTTTGAACTTGGTCGACTTCTTCAAAACAGTCACCAAGGCCATTGATGAGGGAAAGGCAGTCCATACAGCCTACCTTGACCTTGCAAAGGCTTTCGACACAATACCCCACTCGGGTATTGTAGAAAAACTTACCAGCTTAAATGTAAACCCATATGTCACAAGATGGGTTGCAAACTGGCTTAAGGACAGAACCCACAGGGTTAGAGTTGCTGGCGCTGTGTCAGACTCCAAGCCGGTCACAAGTGGTGTCCCACAGGGCTCGGTCCTTGGCCCCCTATTGTTTGGCATCTACTTCTCAGAAGTACAGGCCAACATGGGAGGACTTTGGCTGACAAAGTTTGCAGACGACTGCAAACTGGGCGCCATAGTGGAAAGTGCATCGGACACGGATATCCTTCAGAAGGGACTCACGGTAACAGATAGCTGGTGCCAGAGCCATGGCCTGAAGTTAAACGCCAAAAAATGTATAGTCATACCCTTCGGGAAAAACAAGGTAACCCCAAGCTACCATATAGGTGGCAATCCACTAAGCACCCAGGTTGACAGTGGCCTTTCTTTTGACACTCACATTGCTAAAGTGGTTAGAAAGACCTTCTACATTGCCCACATGATCATGAAGGGATTCACATCCAGATCTAGTGAGGTCATTGTTCCCCTGTACTCTTCACTTATCAGACCAATTATCGAGTACAATGCCCCATTCGGGATGTATCTCACCCGACATCTGCAGCAATTGGAGAGACCCCAAAAGTTCCTCACCAAAAGGATAAAGGGACTCCAAAATCTGTCATATGCTGCCAGATTGAAGAAACTCCAGCTCTATTCAGTCGCATACCGTCTGCTCAGAGGTGACATGTGCCTGACATACAAGGCCATGTCCAACCCGGAATTAATGGACATGCTCCACCTCAAAAAATCCAAATCCACCAAAACCACTAGAGCAAGCGACTTAAACCTTAGCACGGCTATAAATAGAACGTGCTGGAGGGATAGATTTATCACTCAGAGACTCCCTATGCTGTGGAATAAAATCCCGGTCCATGTGAGGCAGAGCACCTCGCTGACTCTGTTCAAGAGAAATCTAGACCTGTGGATGGGAGATCGTAGGTTTACCCCGGGAATCATATCTGTGTCACTGCTGGACAGAGGCACAACAAACTAATGGGCACAGTATTTTTTCATATAAGGGGTGGCGTAAGCCACAAAAATTTGGGCTAGGCTTATAAATGCCTTAGGGCAGATAGCCTAGTATAAACCTATGAACCTATGAACCTATGAACTAGTTTCTCAGTGCAGATAAAATATTCTTTTTCTTTCAGTTTCATTAAGGCGATGAGGTAACAACCATGTATGTACTTACCAGTGGTACAGATGGCTGCATGATTTTCTATTACTTGTCTTTTATGATTTACATTTAGTGTCCTAGACAAGATGATTATAGCTGTAGGTGGGCATACTCCTACCAGACTGAATAGTAAAAGGTAGTCCATTCTGGTATTTAGAAAATGTCAGATTTGCCTTTAAAACAGTGTTTAGTGATAGTAGATCCATAAAACATGTAGTGCCCAGAAAGCCTTAAGATTATATGTATTTTTACTTCCACTGTGAACACTGAGAAGGATTGCCTTTACAACAGTATTGAACATAGGTGTTTATTTGGGATTTTCATTTATTTAAATCTACCTAATAAGACAGTGATGGGTGAAAATTTACTACTCAGGATGTATGCCCATGGAAGCAGAAATTGAAGTATATCACTGGCAAAGCAGTATGGGGAACCATTTATCTTCCTCTATGATGATATATCCAAATTGAGAAAGTTCAGAAGGGGAAGCTAATTATTGAAGCCAGTTATATTTTCATTGAACTGGAGTGCCATCTTTGCTGAGGCGGGATCTTAATCAACATGTGAGTTTTCGTTACATCAGAAAGGGCTTTGGATTGTGACATCATGATATTCTGCACCTCTGCTGGTGTGGAACATCAGTGTAAAGAATGAGTAGACCAAAGATGTCTTTTTATGTCACAGTAAGATAAGTGATAGAAAATCATTCCTTATCTGACATGAAATGGAGGATGTACATGAGATCACTAGGCTACCAATGAATATGGCCTTGCTCTTATCTGACATGAAATGGAGGATGTATATGAGATCACTAGGCAACCAATGACTATGGCCTTGCTTTTGAGATAGAGAACAGTGTTAACTTTAAGGGTCAAACTAAACACAAGGTATACTACTGTGAATAAACCTCCTGTAGCACTTCCAAAATCCCAAATGCAATCAATTGATAAAATACTACAAAGGAAGAAACACAGCTTGAAATAAACCATAAATCTTGCTTTATTGGTAAGCGCTTTCACACCAATTCAATGGTGCTTCATCAAATTTCATCAGACTTTAAGGGTCTCCCACTCCGATGCTAGATGAATCGTAATGTGTGATGGTGTATTTATTGAACTGTATGTTTGAGGTTCTGTTCCATTTTGCATACAGGTCTTAGTGTGTGAGTCTTTGAGAGCCTCAGTGCAAGATCTAAGAGAAGCTGGTCGATTATTGATGTCTCCATAAGCAGAGAATTTTGCCTCAATATGTTGCTGTGTTGCACCTGTCAAATACAGTCTTATAGTGACCGATGAGTATAATATTATCAGAAAGCGCAAGACAATCCTACACAGTTTCAGAAACTAATATGTAAGAAGAACCCATGAAATGCCTTCATGCCTTCTACCTGAGCATCAGGTAATCAGAGGCATCAGAGGTAAAGAAGCAATCACAGACCAACTAAGGAGTGCTGATGGTAAAACAGGCATAGTATTATGTGTCTTCAAACCACAGACAGCTGCAGTACAAGCAAATAATGGCAAGAATGAGTAGTCCTGAGTAACCTTTCAACAATGTTTTTAAATACTAACCATGTCTGTTGTACACATCTGACCACAGCCACCATCCCTAAATCATTGCTGAAACTTGTCTGGATATGTGCAAAAGCTCCTTATATAGCTTCAGGAAACCTTACCACACGAGAAACCACCAATTATGATTTGGACCACCAGGCAGCAGTTACAGTTACTTCCAATACTGGGCTGAGCAGATAAATTCTGCTTCTCATGCAGAGAAGGCAGAATCAGGTTTTACCCAGTGACTTAATCTTTTCTTGGTTACCTTGGCTGCTATCTTCAGGTCCAGATGGTCTCTAGAAGGAAATTAGGACTCTAGAATCTTGTAATTGCAATTGCTTATCTTCCCAAAGCCAATTACTTAGAAGTCCAACCTCTTAAACTGTCCTTTGTTCCCCCTCTCTAATAAGAAGATCAGAGTCTGATTTTCTTCCAGGAGGTCATTTGGCTTGTAGCACCTGAGTCGTTTACTGCTTTCTTAATGGAAGGTAGAGTTCAACCACTAAAATGTTTATTTCTAAGTTCATTACAAACTTTGCATTTTGCCTTGTCAGCATTAACTGTGCTATACTTATAACATAGCTATCGCATCTGTGGAAACAGAAATAAAATATTCCCTTTTATACATATTATTCTAGCTCTGAGAAATTCATCATAGGAAGTTATGTCAAAAAATTAGTTGCGCCAAAAAATTAAGAGGGTGACATCTAAAACCTTGCAATAATGCTCCCATACTGTCTGCACAGATTGCAATTGCATATTTTCAGAAGTGAAATATGATCTTAGATTTGAAGTTACTGTCATTACAACCCCTTTACAATCAGCAGTGAGCCATTCCAAAGCTTGCTAGACTTCACTGTCAGCTAAGGCCAAGAGACCAACACTGTCTACAAACAACAGTGATACAACCTTGTGTCCCCAAATAGGATACTCCCCAAACCTCAGGTGTGCCTTGATTATCTGCCCATGTAAAAACATGAATGGGGAGATATAGCTCTAGCAGAGTCCTTCATGCACCTTGAATGAGTATGACTTTTAACATCATTAATGCAGACTTGGTTAGCTTTGGAAAAATAGGAGCCAAATAACATACCACATCAGCAGCCATGTGACCAAGAACAGTTCTAGTACTTCCCAGAAAACATTCTGGGGTACATTCATGTGTCTTTTGAAGGTCCACAATACAAACACAGACCTCAGTGGTGAATTCTTATGACTTTTTCAAAGTGTGTGCAAAGACAAAAACACTGATCCGATGTTCCACATCAAGGAGTGATTCAGCACTGACCCTATTAAATCAGAAACTCACTTAAGGGATAAAGTCCCCTTTCCAGCATCCTAGCATACACTTTCTCAGGGAAATTGAAAGACATGATCCCTTTATAGCTAAAATAAATGGTCTTGCCTCCAAGTCTGAAAATGGGATGACTACCTCAACATGTCATTCTAAAGGTAATGACCTCTGATTCCTTGTAGCATTGAAGAGGCATGCTAATAAGACATACTAATGATATCCAGTGTGCTACCACCATTTGGAGCAAGATCTCATCCCTTCCCACAACCTTGTACTACCTCAGTCAAAAGGAAAATGAAATAAAAATCTGTTCACTCTGATGAAACTGCTCTAGGACATTAATGTGCTAGATCTGAGAGCCCTGTGATCACCCACTTACCTTATATTTAAAGGAGTACATAATCAGAGACAGTATCAGAAAAGGGCTTCTGATCTATCAACAGCACACTCATAATTAATCAAATAAGACTTTAATGCTATCTTCTGCTACCGAAAAATCAACAGCCCACATCTTGTCTATAAAAGTTAGCTTTCAGTCTTCTCAGCTCTGCCATTCAGGACTGGTGCATGACTTAGGAAAATGGCTGGTCCATAAAAGGAATTACCCTTTTTAGCACAAAATTAAATAGAACATTAGGTTATGAAAACGAATCTCTAATCACTTTTAACCCATATATAGTACTCTGTCACTTAAACCTCTCCTCACAAAAGCATTTCTAGCATATCTATTTAGAAATGGGCTGATATAGCTTAGCAGCAGTTACCTTCCTCCTAATACTCCCATTATACTCCATAAACAATCTGGGCTGTAAACAAAATTGGTCCACTACAGGTGTACCCTTCTTACTCCTTCTAGCACAAACTCCTGACTCCATTATGCTTTCCATAAAGCCTTCTACCCTGTATCAACCCCTTTAGAACTAAAATGTAGAATTATATCATATAAGAAGAATTTAAGCCTTCCATACAAAGAAATCATGCCTATCATCAAAAAGTTATTCTCCCTTAAAACAGGTAAATCCCTGTACCGCATCCACCAATGAATAATTATTAATCCAACTTGCAAACAAAACTAGAACAAATCCTGGCCCATCCCCAGAGTAAACTGCTTTTTTTCACAGATAATATTTTGTTTGGCCAGAGTCTTTCTAATTTGGTCATTTATACATTTACTGTGGGACCTTTTTATTTTTTGGTTTAGACCGTATTTGGAACCCACCCTTTATGTAATGGATGCCACATAGCTCTCAACCTCTAAAAGCAATAATCCTGGACAGAATCAAAAATAAATAGGGGACATAGCCCCAAAATCAGTGACAGACTTTTAAATATTGCTCTTATAAGGTTTGCATATTGGCAGAATGGCAGGTTTTGCATTAACATGCTTTTTCTAAGAGACATGAAGTCTGAAACTCAAATGTTTGAAACTAATTAATGACGTCAACCTTCATTGACTTCTCAAAAAACACAAATTTTATGAAGAACAGGCAAAAATATGAAGCAAAAATCTGGGCATTCTGAGAAATTCAATGCAGTTTAGAGGTATAGATGGCAGGTCTTTCATAAACTGATCAACCCCCAAAAGGGTAAGACATGCTAGGTTTATACCTAGTCTGACCTATATTGGCCTGAATGCATTAATAAAGACTAGGGAATTATTGTGCATTCAAAATCCAGTGGGCTCAAACACTTGTATGCCCTTATGTCCTAAAACATTACATTGAACAGCTGCCATCACACACAGACACACACACACACACACACACACACACACACACACACACACACACACACACACACACACACACACACACACGCGCGCATGCACGCACGCACACACACACAGTTGTTTATTTAATTCTTATTTTCATTGTATTTTAAACATATTTATTAAATAAGTGACATAGGTACACACAAAGTAACAGAAAAGAAAACAGACCATACTAATAGTGTTTTTGTTATTTTCATGTAGTGTACATATTAATCATTTTCATATACTTCAACATTACATACATTGCTCAATTTCTGCCTTTCCTTAAATTTCACTGTTCCTACTGGACAATATTCCACATGCATTGCCCCTACAAATTCTGTTTATGTCTGTGCAATTTACTCCTTCCCTTTTATAAAGATCCTACTTCCAGTTATTTTATCTCCTTTACAATATTCAGTACTTCAGGTACAATTAGTTTAATTTGATCTCCATTTTCTAGTAATAACTTTTTTGGCAGCTAATAGCATTAAACTTAGTAAAAAAGCCTTACTATGTCTTGACAATTCAGATCCTGTATCCTGGCTCAGAAGAATCATTTCCTTAGTAAGAACCATTTGCTCCCCATTTTTGACAAAGTACTGTGTAGAGAACTTTTAAAATCTGCAAAATTTTTGCATTCCCAAATGACATGTTCCCAATTACCTCTCTCTTTCCCATCACACCTGCAGCATTTGGTTCCCAATTACCTCTCTCTTTCCCATCACACCTGCAGCATTTGCCATTTACCTGAGGAAAAATTCTCTGAAATCTGCTTGGGGTATAAAAATACATATGCAACGTTCCCGAATAAAAATCCTAAGTCTTCTGGACTTTGTTGCATAACTGCAAGATGTGCAGATGTTCTGCTATAGTTCCTTTGTATACTGCTTTCCATTCTTTTTTCTTTCACAGACTTTTCTAATCTCCTCTGCCTGATTCTTATTGTTATTTTGCATGCACTTATTTTCATTTTATTATGCAAGTTAGTTACACTTGACATAGCTAGTTTTTTTTGGATGATACTCATCTGATTAGGGGAAATTTGGGTAGAACACTGGCAAATCCATTACTGATTTACTTTAATAGACTTAACATTTGTCTACTGTTTTCCTGTCTTGGGTCACATATGGGAGTGCTGGATTATGGGATTATGGAGAAGATAGGAGGAGAGCTATAAACAAAAGAGGAGCAAATTTGAGTTCTGATAAAACAATAGGAACTGATTTCACAAACACCTAAACTATCAGTTAATGGATTACAAAATTAAGTTTTGCAGGTATTACCTGAATTGTAGGGTTAAGGTTGTGAATGCCTTGCAGAATCTTTGAGTGGAATAATGGAAAACACATTTGGTAAAGACATTCTCTATGAAGTCTCTATGAAGACACTATGCAGGAAACTTCTAAAACTACTGTGAGAATTATAATATGCATGGAGGAGACTAGTGATGATGTCAGCAGACTGAGACAGAAGTCGCACATCAATAACAGATGTCTGGAAACATGCAGTGATGATCCCTGGGTGCAGTATTATCTGAAGGAGCAGAAAACACTATAGGGATTCCACAGAGAAGACATCTGGAGCTCACATCTCTCTTAATTTTGAAACAGACATGAATTTTTGGTAAATACTGTAAACCAACTGTGTACAACAGTAATCTCTAATACTTGTTCTGGTGGTCATGGTGGTAAACTGAAAAATGTCAGTACCAGCATTGATGATTAACAGACTCAACAACATGAACCTGTAAAGTATGAGTGGAAACTAGATATAATAATAAAAGATAAAGATCATGAACTTCATAAATGATTAGTGTGCAGTGTTGAATTTTTGCATTTCTGCTTTACTAAAGTACAAACACTAATGTAGTCTAATTGTAGGTTTACTGCAGCTGATATAGCATGTAGTAGAGCTGGTCTCCCTTCAAACTCTGCAGTTGTTAGTTTCAAATTAATTTTAATGTGTAATTAAAGAGGATTACCAGCCTCAAACAGATGCCCTATACTGACCGTCTCAAAAAACTCCAGCTTTACTCCATCGCATATTGCCTACTCAGAGGCGATCTCTGCCTACCATACAAAGCTATGTCAAACCCAGAGGTATCGGACATGTTCCACTTAAAGAAATAACAGGATACATCAACGTTGAAAAAAAACTTTTAATGCAAAAACCGGCAACAATCAGATTTAAATAGGCTGGCTGCGCTCATGTGACCTTTTTTGGCTCCTATTTAAATCTGATTGTTGTGACTTTGAATTTGTATTTAGCATTGAGGAAGGGCGTAGACCAGAAAGCTTTGCTGTTTTTTGCATTAAAAGTTTTTTCTCAACATTGGTGTATCCTTTTGCTGCTTTTTGTTTCCAGTTTTACAGTGGGTACTTGCTTTCTACTTAAAGAAATCCCAGTCCCTCTGAGCTACATGCTCTAGGGACCTAAACCTTGTCACCACAATAAACAGAACATGCTGAAGGGATAGATTCCTGTCCCAGAGACTTCCCATACTCTGGAACAAACTACCTATCTATATCAAACAAAGCTCCTCATTAGAACTCTTCAAGAAAATTCTTGATGATTGGAAGGGAAATAGGAAATTCACCCTGGGAATCACTTCTGTGGCTCTGCTCGACAGGGGCACAGGAAAATAATTTTCTTGGTGAAAGCAAGGGTACCTTTTTGGCTAGGCTTATATAGGCCCTAGGGCCAATAGCCTAGAACCTACCTATCAACCTATGAACCTATGAATTTAGCAGCAAGTAAAGAGAGGTGCAAATCCCCATTATGTACTGTAACAGGAACAGCAGATTATGGGCTGTAACAGGAGCAGTATATTACATGGCAAGAAAAAATGCATGCATTGCTGTTTACTGTATGTAATATTTTTTGCCAATGTGTTACATGATTAAAATAATGATTTCTATCCTTTTTAGTTTCTTTACTATCAGTCTATAAGCATTGCCTCTTTAATCCTTATTACAGCTATGGGACATTTCAGGTGCATACATATCCATCCATCCATCCATCCATCCATCCATCCATCCATCCATCCATCCACAACCCTTTTTTCCCATTTTTATACATGAGAAGGTGTGTCACTTCAGTAGTGACAGTCATCTACAGTCAATAATATATTTATTTAGTTAGTTAGTTAGTTATTAAGATAACGATGATTCATGTTTTGTTGCCTGAGTTAATCCCAATAGGCTTTGGCCTCATTTCAGGGAAAACTGAGGTGGGAATCATACTGACTAGGGAAGGTTTAGCCACAATACTGGGGAAGATTCCACTAACTGCCATGGTGGTATGGCGGTAGCATTGTTACCTCACAGCAAGAGGTTCTCCCGTTTGATTCTCGGCTTGGCTTGGGAGTGCCTTCTGTGTGGAGTCTGCATGTCCTCCCCATGGTTGGGTAGCATTTCGAAAGACATGCATGCATAAATGTGAGTGCCTTCGTTGAAGGTTGGGTGTTGAGCTGGCACCTCGGCATTTTGTAAAAATCCACTGCCAATCATTAGCGGACCGGAGTTCCGCTGTGGCGACCCCTTACCGGGAAAAGCCGAAAGACAAACAGCAACAACAACTGGGGAAGATTCCACTATTCTTTTATTTTTTTTTCACTAAGTGCAATGTGTTGCAGGAAAAGTTTGTGGCACCAAACAGCTGAAAGGACAGGCTTCTGTGCATTAGGCCAAATGGAAATTAATAATATGATCAAAGGCAAAGTGAAAATAAGAATGATGCTCCATCTAATTTTGTGGTTAGAGTAGTAATACTGTTTGTGTTCTATGGATGCATATAGTGAACTTTTGTACACAAAGGTGTGGTTTGTAAGAAGTCAAATTAAATAAATTAAATGATAGTTACATTTTATAGGAAATTGGTAAGTATTAATTGGTTTGTTTGCAAATTATCTTAACAATAGTACACACACACACACACACACACACACACACACACACACACATATTATATTATATATATTATATTATATTATATTATATTATATTATATTATATTATATTATATTATATTATTATTATATTATATATTACCTGTATTTAAATTATTTATTGAAAATAAGTACAAGGATATATCATTTTGACTTTAATTCAGTGAAGAACCTTTACTTTTTGTAATACATACCATGGAATATTTTACATTCAGCTGAGCTGCTACAAACTTGAGCCAGTCTGATCTCAGTTTAGTTTTGCATCTGAAGAATAGCACTTTGGAAGTATAGCACCTTCTTATACAGAACTAAGTGTCGGCACAAGAAGAAAATCCAAGAACATGTCCTGGGATCAATCTGTTTATCCTGTCTATCTATCTGCCTATCTGTCTGTCAGTCTATCTGCCTAGCATTTTATGCATCTCTCTATCTACCTACCTACCTATCTATTTACCTATCAATCTATCCGTCTATTTATCTGCCTATATATATATATATATATATATATATATATATATATATATATATATATATATATATATATATATCTGTTTGCCTATCTATCTGTCTGTGTCTGTGTCTATCTATCTGTCTATCTATTAGTGTAGATATGGGGTATTTCAAAAACAAATATATGTTGCATTATGTACATATCTTTTGCTGTCTTAGTGCATCATTGTTATTTATCTGCACTTCTCTTATATCATCAGAAATTCATCTACACCCTTGGCATATCATCAAAACTACTAAATTTGCTCTAAATATATGATATTTGGATTATGTACTAAAAACTACTATACACATTCAAAAAAGTGCACACATTAAATTGCACTATGGCTCATCAAAAACAACCACTCTAAGCCCAAATCTACTCTTAGTTGAAACTAATTATGCTAAATAAAATAAAGAAAATAAGTAAACTGAAAGAGAAACACTTCTGATTTACTGTACTGTAACTAAAGATTTAGACACTGCATGCAGAAAAAAGGAGACACTGTCATCCTTGAGGAGCACCTCAAATCACCTGAAAGAATCACATAAATCCAAATTTACAAACAGTTTAATTTAAAATTGCTGAACAACATAATAAAGAATAAACTGAATCAAAAACCTCATTTACTGTTCACTAGAATGTAAAATAAGTGTGAACCCTGCAAACACACATCGACACACTTGAACCCTGCAAACACACATCGACACACTTGACTGCCCCCAAAAATATTGTTCTTCTAAAACAATCCCCTAGAAATGACGCTCATTCTTAACAGAAAATAATAATACTAAGAATAAAGAATAAAAATGAAGACGTCAGTCACTGTAACCAGCCAATCAGAAAATTATCTTTACTGGCAAAACAGACCAGTTCTAACTGTCTAAACTGACACATAAATAAAGGGAGAAAGTTGGGTAGCACTAAGGGTAACACACATATAGACACACACGTGCTCACGCAAGTACACACACACACACACACACACACACACACACACACACACACACACACACACACACACATGAAGCAGCTATGGGAAAGATGTTGATGTAATATGTTTGTATGCACGAGAGTCTGGTTTGTGTGATACATGAAAACTAGGATTAGGGAACTTGTCTTATGACTTGCAGCTTTGTCACTTGCCCTAAGACTTGTTTTGTAAGGACTTATACCATAAGTTAAATTATTATATCTATAAAAATAAACTGAAATATGCACTGCCTTGCAAACTGGAAAGTTATTTTCCTGTAGTTACCCTTTAGCTGCCAGATGTCTAGAATGATGGATTTCCTGTTTAAGCTTAATATAATATTTTCTAGCCACATATAAATAGTTAAATATTCAGCACTGAAACTAATGCTTGGATTGTTTTATCATTTTCCTTTGAACCTTTTGCTCAGTTAATAATGCCCTTTTCTTTGTGCTATAATATTCTCTTCTGTTTGGGTCTTACGGCCAAAACCACGTGACTTGCTAAATGTGTCATTTCTAGTCCCAGGTGTTACCTATTTAAATTGTTCTTTGGGAATTCAAAGAAAAAAAATACCTGCTTTGTTATTTTCTCACTGCTGTCTCGCAAAGATAGCCAGCTATATGACAGCTGTTTGGATCTGAGGTGCCAGCAAAAATAAGTACATGCTAATCTTCGCAAATGGAAAGCACATTAATAACTCCACAAGTCCAAGTGGATTAAAGTAGTATAGTGTTGCAGTGGATGGAATATCTGAGATTTACTCAGAAGCCGTTGCAAATAAATCAGTGCTCTGCTAACAACTGATGTGAAGTATAAATACAGTATATTTTACTTACACGAGAAGTCTCATGTTGTCATATTTAGATTGCTGATACCAATGTTATTAACACCTCAGCATGCAAAGACTATTTGCAGTTCCTTCTACAAATGGGATTTTGTTACTTCAGCCAGTAAAGCTTAGACAAGCCATGAATTCATCCATTTGGTCAGTAGCCAGGGAAAGGATTTGGCTTCTCAGAAATTTGCTTACATCTGTCAAAGTTGCAGGCAGCAAGCAGCCTCACACAGTCATGTCAGCATCTAGTGTGAAAATAGGATCTCAGGGCAATATACAGCATTCCATCTACCTCATAATAAGAGTCCACTTATGGGCTAAATGCTAAAGGGGCAGAAAGTCAGTTTGCACAGCCGATTTATGGATGACAAGCACTGCATCATACACATTATTAAAATATATGTATCATCTATCTAAAGGTTTTATCTCCATTGCAGAATGACTGCCTTTCAACATATTTAGATGTTGTGAACAAAGAACTGATTCTGCCATTAGTTAAGGATAAGCTGAGGTTCAGATTTACTATCATAATTAGCAGATTCAGTTCCCATGGGATTACTGTGAAAGTCCATATTTGCATTTCTTTTAAATGCCTTACTATATATGTCATATGCTGAAATGTGCTGTATTATTTATGAAATCAATAACTCTCTATCAATAATTTATATCCCTTCTCTGAAGAATTTCATTAAACCATTGATTTAACTTATAAAAAGTAATAATACATTTTGTCATTTTTTTCAGATCCTCCATTGATTTATTTGAAAAGTGTTAGCTCTAATTTCCATAAGCAGTCTTGTAGGTGCATTCATTAGATAAAGCCCCTACATCACTACTGCCACATACATGTAACAGGTTCATATCACTGTATTTGGTTAGGAATACATGCTGAAATTATGACCTACATCAGCTGATAAAAGAGATTTCCTGCTATGACTTGTTGTGTTCCTTAATTCAACAAGATTCAAGGCAGACTTGGTGTCACTGCCAGATGCAACAATTTCTAGAACGTTGAAATACAGTAGCTGACACTAGCCCATCCCGTAACAATCTTGAAGTAAAATGAGTGAGCAAACTCAGCCCTGTATGTGGTTAGCAAAGTCATGTTCTGGGATGTTTGCCAAGATAAACACAAGTGTCTTATATTGGTAAGGATTCAGCTGTTTGTCTGCTTTATGCAATTATTAAGTGCTTAGGCAAACAGCTGTGAAAGAGTATCATTTCCTGTACTACAAAAAAAAAAAAAAAAAAAAAAAAAAAGGTGAGTCGAAGCAAGGGCTTTCATAAAGCACTGCATTGTGAAAAGGCAACAAAACATGCTTTCACAAATAAACTTTCTTTACTAACAAAGCATAGCAAGTTAAATGAAAAAAAAAACATAGCAAGATGAATAAACAGCAAAGAAAAGCATTTAAAACAATTGTCAACAATTAGCCGCAAGTTAAATGCAAAAATATACTTTCATGCTACACTCTGACTTGTAATACTTTTCCTGATAGAAGGTGTTTTTTAAATATGTAAAGTTTGAATTGCACTTGTTATTATGCACACTCAAGCTTACACATAAAAAAGTTTATGAGTGGTATTAATGTGTCTATGTTAACAAGTGTGATGCAGGATGCGGTACTACATGAACATATACGTGGGACTGTCAGTAAAGCCATGGACAGATAGGTATTATGGAGAGGTGTGTGTGTGTGTGTGTGTGTGTGTGTGTGTGTGTGTGTGTGTGTGTGTGTGTGTGTGTGTGTGTGTGTACTGTTAGGCAATGCTGTACAGGTTTTAAAGTGTGTTTATTGTTTTCCCCCACAGGTGGCGAGGTGGATCACGGTCCCTCCTGCATGCAATCTGATGCAGGTGTCCATGCAGACACCGAAGATGATGATAGTAATGTTGAGGCACAGGTAGGGTTGTCAGGGGCCGACACTGCACCAACATTTGACATCCCCCTTTTAGCCATCCCAACCCCACACACAGTTTCACTGCCTATACACACCCCATCCCCAGTGGCAATAGTGGAGGGACAGCTGGTTTTCAATGGCAGGGCACAGGAAAGTGTGGTAACCATGCCTACTATGTCCGGTCGCAGCAGGCATAGCTGGAGGTCCAGCAGGGCACTACATAGGCAGATGTCCCAGAGTGCTCATGGTAGGGCCGCTGGACATCATGCCCCTTGCAGAGGCGACATAGCTGGTACCAGCAGGTGCATGTTTCAGCCTGTCATGGCGATGCAGACACATATAGATCGTTAACACAGACAGTGCCTGAGGCTGCAGAGGGCTGCTCTCACATCTGCAAATGACAACACCTGTGAACTGGCTGATGCCATCCGTGGTTTAACTGAGTTCATGGATAGATGGTCTGGTGAGATGGCCCTCATCGAACGTGGTCTGTCCCTGCTTGAATGTGTGGTGGGAGGGTGGCGACGGCCGTGTGGATGTAGGCCAGCAACCCCAACAGCTGGTAGTCAACGTAGATGTGCTAGGACACCAAGGGGCTCCCATAGTGGCAGTATGAGCCCTGGCACTGTGGGGGGAGCGCTGTCCACACCACACCACAGCCGGCCACAAGCACGTGGTCCTGGCCAGTCCCAGGAGGGACCTGGTACCACCAGACATTTATCATCATCAGGTGAGAGTGGCACATCGAGGCCTGTACCTGGATGTACCCATGGAATCCCTGGCAGGAACAGTCCACATGTCCATGGCTGAAGGCAGTGAACTGCACACCCTGCCAGGTATGGTCTGCAGCTGTCCATAAACACCTGTGTAGGGCAGCCATATGGCAGAACTGTGTGCATGCATACCCACACAGTATGCAAATACACCTAGGGCAACCCCATACCTACACACACCACATCACCGTGCCCAGCTCATCATAGTACACTCCGCACCTACACACATGGTGTCAAATGTATGGCCCACCCTTGGCCTCTGGCAAACCAACATCGCACCCTGTGCATATGATGAAACCTGTGCCACATCCCTGTCATCCATACCATCAATACAGGGACAGACTAATATGGTTCTGATGCACACAGTGACTACACTACAGTGTACCACAGTATTGCAGTGTCACATGTTGTAAGGAGTAAAGTGTAATGCACAAATGGCAGTTAGTCTAGCTGTCCAGCAATGATGCCTTATAGCTGTTAGTAACACTGGTTGGTTGTGGTCTCTATATTGTTAGCCATTTGTGTTGTAGGTGTACATGTGTCAGCACAAGGATGCCCTGTGCATATGATGATACCTGTGCCATATCCCTGTCATCCATACCATCAATGCAGGGACAGGATAATATGGTTCTGATGCACATGGTGACTGTACTACAGTGTACCACAGTACTGCAGTGTAACATGTTGTAAGGAGTAAAGTGTAATGCAAAGATGGCAGGTAGTGTAGCCATCCAGCAATGATGCATTATAGCTGTTAGTAACACTGGTTGATTGCGGTCCCTATAATGTTATCCATTTGTGTTGTAGGTATACATGTGTCAGCACGAGGATGGTCTGCCATCATATTTCACAATGGGGTATGGCACTGTGATGACACCAAGGCTGTGACATATCTGGGGTACAGTTGAACATATGTCACAGGTTACTAAAAAGGTTATTGCCTGTGCCACAGGTGGCCCACTGAGGCATGTATACCCTGCAACCTGATGTAGACCCATCCACATACATGTACACTGTTTCTCGGCAACACTGGGACTAGACCCCTACTTAGCTATGTAGTGATACTGAAGTGTGTGGCTTAGATTGTACACACCACACAGCGTTCAGGATGAGGTGTGTCCCAGGTTACATGTTACATGCAGAACGTCCCCAGACATGCACATTATGCTAATGGGGAATGTAATGGGTGTATATGGACAATACATAGTGTGACATGCCATCATATACACATTAACAGACACATAACAGCCAGAAACACATCCAAGATACCAGGGCCTATTGCTGCTAACTAACTTGACCATGTGTCTAATGTGTTACAGGTAGGCTGCACACAGCGCATGCATAATTGGCTTGGATTGTGGTATCAATTACCTGTATGGTTGATGGTGACAGTGGTAACCATAACGTGGTACATGGGACATATACTGGGTGTACCTTGGTGTAATGACAGTGTACACATCCCCCACATCCCCCAGTGGATATTGTGCTCCCTGAGACCCATGATGACACTCTGCCATACCCACCATCACACATTGGCCGTGACTGCGATACAACCCATTGTATACCCCAACAGTGGTACTACAGGGATATGTATCTAATGCACATGCCACACGTGTATTAAGGTGTTGCAATGTCATGCCTCACCTATGGGCAGCAACTAAACTAGCTGTTCTACTATGTGGCAATGGGTATTGTAATAGGAGTATGTGGCCTCGGAATGCTGTACCCTACAGATATATGGACATGCACAACTACATACACATGCCAGAACACAATGGGTATCCCATGCCTATCACCCCATTTGTAAAACACTGTTGTGCTGGTACTGCAAGGCTCGTGTAGCCGGTATGGGGGGGGGCTTAACAGGGTACATGTAATGTCCCTTACAGCAGCAGCCAAAACTGACTATGGCAATGGGTGTTGCATTAGTTGTGAAGGCCTTCATGGAATTACCAAGTACAGGTGTGCTAACACACAGACGCTGCTATACTCAGTCATGCACATGTATACATGTGTCAGTACAGGGGTGCATCACTGCAGGTTGTCATAGCTGTGTACCTAGACATCTCCTATATGTGTCAGTTCTTACATAGCTGGGCAGACTTGCCACTGTCAATCAAGCTTAGGTTGCCTGTACATATCCCAGCTGGATACCTGCCATCTGCACATCTGTATAGGGACTGGCAGTCATCAGCTTGGCAAGTAGCTATGCAGTAGCATGAGTGTGTTGGCAGATAGATGTCTGACAACAATATGTATGCCATAACTACATGTCAGAAGCCGTCACTAACATGTGCTGTACAGACAGTAGTCTGCAGTTGCATTCCATATGATGGATCATTACCCAATAAGGGGTATATACTGTGACACAGCTCACACACCAGGGATACGACAGGGAGGCCTCAGTGTCTAGCTATGCCCACAGGTGTGCCTGTTGTCAGTACTACATTTAGCACTCTGCTCTTGCCTGGGTTAGCACTGTCAACAGTACTACTGCAATGATACACTGCATGCCAGCGTGGCAGCACATACCCTGAGCTACTACACCTGTATGTAACCCATTCACATGGATAACAGTGCTGTACAGGCTTCATATATGTCTGTGTCCCACACATGACACTGACATCCCTTGCTACAGTAATGACAGCACATAGGCGCATGTATTGTACATGGCATTACATACACTTATTACAGACTATCAGACTGGGTGGTGTGACCTGGCTACTAGGGCTAATCCATGCTTAGCAAGTATCAACATTGCTGCAATATAACAGCTGAGTTGATTTGCACACTGGTAAACGATGCCTACACTGTGTAAGGGCCCGTATGTTTACCCATAGCTCAGCACCGCTTAGCTTCACACAAACCCACGCAAACCCACTTAAAGCTGCTGAAAACTGCCTTAACCACTCTGTATCCAACAGCCCTTGGTCTGCCCAGCAACAAAATGAACAGCCCTTGCAGGTCTTGAACCCAGGACTCTGTACACTGAAGTCACAACACTTAATCACTACTCCATAATCACTGTTGTTTTTCCAATATAGCTGTCAATACACATATTAAGTAGTATTGAACAATTGCCTTTAGTTCCTAAATTGTGTAGTCTTGTTATTAATATGACTGTTGCATCACATATGTTGTTTTATCATAATGTGCACATAGCAGATACATATGGTGAGATACATCTGGGAGGGTATACACAACCGTGAGTTTACTCATGACAGGAATATGGTTGTATACATATAATAGATCTATATATGTCTACATGTACATACACATGTATGCTCATACATATGTCTGTATACACATCTGTATAGTGCTACCTATATATGGCCATGTGTACATATATATATATATATATATATATATATATATATATATATGTATATGTATATATAGATATAAGTATATATAGCTATATATGTATGCACATCCTATGTGTACAGATATGCCTATTTATGCTGGTATATATGTAGATATCTATAACTATATGTGCATACATATCTATTGATACACCTACTTCTGTCAATATATATGTAGATATCCATGCGTATATGTGCATATGTATCCCTATCTGTATATGTGTAGACATATATTGCTCTGTATATGTATATATCTGGGTGATGATATGTATTTCTATGTACATATACATATCCATCTATATATGTCGATATGTATATGTGTATGTATCTATATAGATATCTGGATAATTATATATACATATATTTTCACCATATGTCCTGAATATGGAGTGTAGCCCTACCTCAGCTCCTATAGTCCCAAATTTGTAGTACAAGGGGATGTCAGGTGTGTATAGCAGGTATATTTGTAGAGTATTGCTACTGTAATAGGGATTGTCTTCACAGACATGGTGTGTGTGGGAGGACACATCTGCTTTTAACGTGTGTGCCATTGGCTACTGACAGATATCCTAAAGACATCATAGTATAGTACCGCTGCTAGCATGTAATGCTCCTGTGGACTACAGCAGAGATATTGGCCAATATATGTGGACATACTGGCACACTCTGGACAGTCCAGAGGTATACACAGAACCCCATAGTGCAAGACATGTGGACCAAGCCTGACAATGTGGATGTTAGCCATGTAGATGGGTATAACATGTAACGAATGGTATACATTTGCCCCCATAATATGCATTCACACACCCCTGTCTGTCCTGACACATAATAACTGCTGGTGCAGAGGTGCCATGGCCATGTACTACCCACTAGATATTGACATACATCTGTACAGCATCCCACTGCTCTGTATGGCATACATGACTGTTAAGGGAGGCCTGGCAGCAGTACATCTGGCAAGTATCTGGATATGACATCTCACTCAGTAAGTACACTAAGTTGCTAGGAATGTAACAAAGCACTGTGCAGGCTACAGCCAGACTGGCTCAACACTGGCCTACCTTTCCTATGGGGGAATGCACATTTACCTGCATCTATAGCAAGCTCTACATACATGTCACAGCACAGAGTACGATACATTAGTGTGGAAGTGCATAACCACAGCCAATGTGAACACAGCCACAGCCACGTATGATAAGCAGCATAATATTACAGTATATGGACTAGCTGTTCTACACCATCCTCATATGTGCCACTCATACACTAACCCTACATATACTGGGCCACTACACAGTGTGGTCCAATGCTTGTCCGTGGTATGGGACATGTGTGTGTATGGCCCTGCAAACATGTAAGCCAATAGGGTAACATACAGTGGAGCAGCATGTAACATCAGATAGAACAGGACCAGGAACAATGATATCTACCACAGTCTGTACACAGGCCACAGTACTTATTGACAATACACACACTGTCAACATTCACCTTAAGTACACAGACCTCAGTACTGTACACACAACCACAGAATGTCCAGGTTATGTCATCAAATATATCCCTACTATACATAACATGTGTAGCAGTCTGATATCTCACTGGCTTATCAGATATGATGTCACTAATTATGGTGTACAGCAGATATGTACCTCTTACTGCATGACATATGTACAAAGTTTGACAGAGTTGTGGCTGGAGGCACATACACAGGGACAATATTGACATGTTGCTATGATAACCTCATACATTTACCATTGTAACAGAGTGTGTTGCAACATATGTCCTATGAGGGATATGAAGTCAGTGACTCTCATGGCTGTCACCGTCTACAGACTTCAATCCTCACACTACCTTTTGCAGTTCATAGATAGATGCTGTGTGAGTAACACATGAAACAAAAGGCACAACACACTGCCCAGTCTGCAGATGACCCTACAGATGGGATTTCCTCATAAACATAGCACTGACATGGCAGTTATTAAAACATGTAGAACAGCCATATCCACACACACTCTGTTAAACCAACATTACTCCAAGTGCAGTATAGCAGCTCTTACAGTCTGTAGTCAGGTCAGGCACATCCTCCTCCTGTGTATTGCCTTGTTTCCATGGTGTATTTTGTTAGAAGTAAATCCCCAATCCATCTGAGATGCTGTTTGCCAAACAACAGAACGAGTTTGTGCTCACAGTGAATGAAAAGGCCCAACACTGACATGATGTTCCTAGATATTGGAGTGTGTTTCCATGCAATTGGCAATGGGAATGTTACCACAGCTGTTCCACATGCAATCAGCTAGAGGAGGGCTGCAATTCGTGCAGAGGCCATCAGCTGATCATGAGCATCACTTACAATACACATGCTGCAGCCTAGGCAAAACAGGTGTAGGTCTCCACATCCACCAGAGAGGGAATGAGGGAGGCAGACAGAGGCAAAGTAATGTCAGGGAGGAGTGGGAGAGTAAAACTTAAGCATGTCTGTGTCACACACCTACCAGCACAGGGTATCAAACCCCTGACATCTACGTAGTGCTATCATATTTCTATGCAGTTATTGATGTACCACATAGGTTACATGTTGAGGACCCCTTAAGATGTATATGTGATAGTGAGTGACATCTGTAACAGGGATATGGCAGCTATACAGTAGGTGTAGTACACGTGCCTGTCCGCATGAACAGGTGCCAGTATCAACACAGCCATGCTCTCACAGGGACGCACACACATTGACACACTTGGCAGGGCCAGAAATACAACTCATCACTAGTGAGATATCCACAACACATTACTGTGCAGGTATCACATGCACCACAGGGGTCATACAGAGGTTATATGGGCAAAGGGTATGGGGAGGTGTCTGACATTGGACAGCATGCTTCTGTATGCCAATGGGGGTTGCAGTGAGTGTGACTGTGATCATACACATCATACCACACACACACACACACACACACACACACACACACACACACACACACACACACACACACACACACACACACACACACAAACACACACACACACACACACATGGTGCCAGTATTGACATACATGGGTATATTGCTTCATGGGCGTGTAGTGGTCGACTGTGCCAGACAGCTGTACCAGGCTAGGTGATGGGTATACCTTGGCATCAGACCACATGACATTGGTCTGCATTGTGGCTCAGGGGCATAGTTTATGGATTTGCCCATGCAGGTGAGTATTATATTCACCATCCAGTCACCTGGGTGACTATTGCATGTGGCCATTGCTGTGCATTTCTTGCCATGTATGTGTTCCTTAGTCCATGACATGAATGGTGTCTGGGATGTACACACCTCACTCATGCATGTACAGTGACATGTGGAACTGTACCTGGGGTGTCTGGCCCAAGTTGTGTACACAGATTGTTATCATCAGATGTACCAGTCCTGGCCTCATGTTCCCCCGGAACTGTTAATGGGCAGCAGGTTTACACTGCATCTACATTGATAGCATGATACCAGCATTCCCTGGTGTCAGTGGCATCTGTCCATACAGGGCATGTTTTTCAGGCATGGTATGTCCTTTGTGGGTCACATTTAATGGCACCACAGGTATTGAAGGTGTCCAGTGGGGAACATGGGGAAGGTACGCTGTCGGCATGTACATGCGGATTGGACAGATGGACAGAGTGTCATGCTCTCTGTAACCCACTGCAATCACACCATGGTTACTATCAGTGGGCAATATGCAGGGTACTACCAACATAGTGGCTGCTGCCTAGCCAAGTGTATTTGTGTATGAGACATGGGTTGAGAGTATTCTCTGGGTGATACTAGGGTTGCTAACTTTGTTTGCCTGGCCTTGATGTCACATGCAGGGTATGGATTTGCACCCCAGGCTCTCGGCTACTTCACATCTGTTATGCCTGTTTGGTGGACATTCTGATATATACTAGGGCCACCATAGAAGAAATATGCAAAACCCATTTCACATTGAGTCCACTTGTTACACACACACACATACACACACACACACACACACACACACACACACACACACACACACACACACACACACACACACACACACACACACACACCTGTCATGTCTGGGATTAGAATTCCTACTAACTAGTTTATTATACTACAGCACTACGCAGTTATAGGACGCACCATGGAGATCACTGGAGTACTCCTATCCCAACAGTGTATTTCACAATGAATGGCATCAGCAGGATTGCCAAAATAGGGCATTTGAATTGTAGTGAGTGTGACTAGCCTAAATTGCATTGTTCCCTACACAGACATAGAAACATACACAAAACATCCACAACTGCCATGTGTGGGAATAGAACCACTATCAGAGTTCTATATCACACTACAGTGTGACACTGTTATAGGACACACCATGGGGATTACTGGAGTACTCATTTACCAAAGGTGTATTTCACAAAGAATGACATCAGCAGGATTGCCAAAGTACGGCATTTGAATTGTAGGGAGTGCAGCTAGCCTAAAATGCATTGCTCCCTACACAGACATAGAAATACACACAAAACATCCACAACTGCCATGTGTGGGAATAGAACCTCTACCAGACTTCTATATCACACTACAGCATGAAGCTGTTATAGGATGCACCATGGGGATTACTGGAGTACTCCTTCACCAAAGGTGTTTTTCACAGTGAATGACATTATCAGGATTGCCAATGTAGGGTGTTTGAATTGTAATCAGTGTACTTAGCATAAAGTGCATTGCTTCCTACACAGATGTTGACACACACACACACACACACACACACACACACACACACACACACACACACACACACACACACACAGAGTTGACATGTCTGGGATTAGAACACCTACCTAACTAGTTTATCACACTACAGCAGTACACAGTTATAGGATGCACCACAGAGATTAGCTGGCTACAATTTTACAAAAGGTGTATTTCACAGTGTATGACATCAGCAGCCTTGCCAAAGTATGGCATTTGAATTGTAGTAAGTGTGTCTAGCCTAAAATGCATTGCTCTCTACACAGACAGAGACACACAAACACAGCTGGCTATGTATGGGATTAGAACTCCTACCTAACTAAGTTATCACACTACAGCAGTATGCAGTTGAAGGATGCACCACAGAGATTACTGGGCTACAACTTTCCAAAAGGTGTATTTCACAGTGTATGACAGCAGCCTTGCCATAGTAGGGCATTTGAATTGTAGTGAGTGTGACTAGCCTTAAAAGCATTGCTTTCTATACAGACAGACACACACACACACACACACACACACACACACACACACACACACACACACACACACACACACACACACACAGTTGCCATGTCTGGGATTAAACTCCTACCTACCTAGTTTATCATACGACAGCAGTACACAGTTGTAGGACGCGCCACAGAGATTACTAGGCTACAACTTTCCGAAAGGTGTATTTCACAGTGTACGAGATCAGCAGCCTTGCCAAAGTAGGTCATTTGAATTGTAGTGAGTGTGACTAGCCTACAAAGCATTGCTCTCTGCACAGACAGAAGCACATGCACACACACACACACACACACACACACACACACACACACACACACACACACACACACACAGTTGCCATGTCTGGAATTAGAACTCCTACCTAACCAGTTTATCACACTACAGCAGTACACAGTTGTAGGACATGCCACAAAGATTACTGGGCTACAACTTTCTGATAGGTGTATTTCTCAGTTTATGACATCAGCAGCCTTACCAAAGTAGGGCATTTGAATTGTAGTGAGTATGACTAGCCTAAAAAGGCATTGCTCCCTACATAGAGACACACACACACACACAGTTGCCATGTCTGGGATTAGAACTCCTACCTAACTAGTTTATCACACTAGAGCAGTATGCAGTTATAGGAAGTGCCATGGAGATTACTGGCCTACACATTTCACAAGTGTGTATTTCAAAGTGGATGACCTCAGCAGGCTTGTCATAGTAGAGCTATGGGGAGGGCAGTGTGTGTGCAAGGGCCATAACCCATTCATCTAGAGGTTGACACACCACATGCAGGGTTATATTCCACAGGTGCATGTATACAGCTACTAGATGACTACTTCCTTGTACAGTCATGTTGCACAGCTAGCACTTGCAGCAAATTTTCCATAATGCTGACAGATACCAGTGGCTAAGGTCTACAGTGAGTGACATCTGAACCTCATGTGGTTGTAGCCATTTGGTTGTGTCCTGGGTGGGGCAGGCCTCATAATGGATGGCCCCTTGTGACAGTCACTCTTTTCCACACATCTATGTAGGTCTACTTTTGGCTTATTATAGTGTGTTGTCCTTGGATACCTGCCTGTATTCCTATACAGTGCATGTGCAAAGCATTAGTGGTGCATACTGAGGAGTGTCTACACTAACATCTGCAACTGTCAGATATGTCTGGTCCACTGTTGTTTGCAGACATGACCTTCATTTGTTTAAGTGTATGAGCATGCCCAGTATGACCTTTCAGTATGTTGTTGACTGACATTGCCTTCATTTTTCTAAGTGTGTGAGCATGCCCATTATACCCTTCTGTATTGCATGTGTGGATTGATTCCAGCTTGTTTGTACTGCAGTGTAGACCTTTGTGTTGTAAACCTACAGGTAGTATACTGTTTCTGCAGGGTATCCATCGATCATTTGGCAATGTGGGGACAAACTGTGCAGGGGATAGTGTGTCCTGTAGGTGATTATGTCTGTGCTGCTTCAGCTGCATGGTACTGCTGTTAGCAGATATATTCAGACATGTGTACTGTTATACACAGTGATGTTTTTGTCCTCATGTACTGTCAGGTGGACATTCTTGCTCACAATGATGACTTGGGGGACAAGGGTGACTGCTGCTGTGTCTGGCATTGTGGGCAGAAACCTATGTATTCATGGTAAGTTATGCCATTCTGGAGGGGGAGCTACAGACACATGGTGCTGGGTTTGTGTATCCAGTTCAGCACCTTGGAACAGTGCTGGCAGAGGATCCCATACTTGTCCATCCATCAACATGACAGTATGGCCTTAACTTGCTGTGGCAATGCCTCACAGCTGTACAGATTTGCACAGGTTTGCCAGAGGCAGGGGCTATGGGTCAGGACATTTACCCTATTGTGGTGTATGGGCAGGAGTGTAGTCACCCATTTATGTGTTTGCAGCCAGGGATAGTGTGTGCACACAGCTTGGTGTTGGACCCTGCACATTCCATGCATCCCATGCTCCCATACCCCCCTCTGTTATTCTAACCACTTCCATACATTATGCATACATTCTCTGATACTTTCCCTAAGGATATAACCCCATCACAGGGGTGTGTGTTAGTGTTGGTCCACAGTTCATGCAGTGGGACATGGTGGACATGTTACTGTGGTTTGCCCCATGGCCTTGCATATGGCTTATGTGGAGTGTATTATGTTGTTATTTGGTTGTCCATAACATAATGTGCATTGGCAGTATGTGTGAGACACATGCCTTTGGCAGATGCATGTGCGGCATTAGGTGTTGCTGCAGGCCAGATGTGGCAGGCCATTGCATTCTGTCAGTCCTACAGTCCCAGACAACCATACAGTATAGTCCCCCTGGGGTGACAGGGTAGGTGTGATAGGTGTTCATGCCAATACCTTCTATCAGTCTTGATCAGGTGGTGTGGATGCTGGCAGGGTGCTACTTACAGCTAGAGACACACCTGCATGGGAGACCTGCACTGCATGCTGCAGTCTTCCGCTATTGCCATATACAGGTGGGGTCTTACTGTACCCATTCATCACAGCAGGGATATTACCAGAGAGGTGCCTGTGGGTGGTGTTAGCATGCCTGGGTGCATGTGTGCTATGGACACTACTTGCATCTGTCACACAGATATGCATGGGGCATTCCAGTTATGCTGGCATGTGCAGGTACATCAGCTGATTCCCAATACATCAGTCCTACCTCCTTTGTGATCTGCAGATCTTCAGGCAGACATCATCGGTATCCCCTACTATAGATCCAGTTACTGTGATACATACCTATATGTACAAACCCAAGAGTGTCTCCATTTCACAGTGACACAATATATACTGCATGTCTGGGGTACTTTACCATGTGTACTGCTTGTATATCTAGCCCAACAGCCATGCCATGTCAGTCTTTCAGATGGTGACACATATTACCACCATAAATGTACAATGGCTTACTGCTAGCATGTGTTATACCGGTGGGGATTGTCTTTGGCACTGCAATCATGTGGGCTTGTCCCTATCATCAGCAGTAGTGGGCAATGGCCACCAGGTCTTACCTCAACATGCATATATACTGAAAACTCTCACACATTATGAAACACACACCATCCTAACACACACAGACCTGCATATTGTGCTCATGCTACAACCTATCCTGCTACCTTGGCCACCTTTGGGCATTTTGCTCCACTCGTATTATACCTACTTATACATGTTACTACATTTTTACACAGGATTGGGGAGGGCACACCTGAGTGTCACTACATTTTTACACTAAATTGGGGAAGGGGCAGACCTGTCTGTTTCCACATGTCTACATAGGTGTGGGGGGGGGGGAACATACCTCACTGTTACTACATTTCTACATAGGATTGTGGGGGGACCCACCTGACTGTTTCTACATTTCTACATCAGATGGGGGGTCACACCTGACTGTTTCTACATGTCTACATGGGTGTGGGGGGCACACCTGACTGTTACCACATTTCTACATAAGGTTGTGGGGGGACACACCTGACTGTTTTTACATTTCTACACAGGATTGGGGGGGCACACCTGACTGTTACTACATTTCTACACATGATTGAGGGGGCACACCTTACTGTTTCTACATGTCTACATAGGATGGGGGGCACACCTGGCACTTGCACACATTTGCTATGACTGTACAGGTATGTCAGGTACTCCATTTAATTCTGTAATCTAGCCTATCATACTGACTAGCGGCATATCAGTGTACTACAGGTCTTAGTTTGGTTGTCCTACATATTAGTGTCTGACTTGCTACACTTCAGAACTAACATCCCCACTGCCTAGCCTGCTGTAGTCTGTCTGTGTAGGCTGGAGGGGGGATGGGGATACCCATAAGCATCATTCAGAGACCATAGCACAAGCTCTGTTTGGGTTTGTCTACACCTGTAATGCTGGCTGAGACTGTTGTTGGGTATGGGAACCTCCCTGACTTGCATGTGTGAGTCATATGGACACACATGTCACTCAGCACATTTCCTGCAGTGGGTTTTGTCATCCTGTGCAGTACTGGCTACTATCATGACTCCAGTATGTGTTACAGATGTCTTGGTGCCACTATGGGTGTTTACTATCTGCTGCCATAACATTCAGCCACCCAATTCCATTGCATGCTCACATCTTTACCATAGATACAGGTAACAACACATTCTAATCCATTTGGCAATTGGTAGGTTGATTGACTTACCTTGTGGGTGTGCCAGGATTGAGGATGGTACTAGAGGGCTGCCTATGTCGGATGCACATAGTACACTCCCTATACATGGTTGAGTACAGGTAGTGTCATGTCTGGCATCCCTTTACTGTATGTGTGAGTCAGAGAGAGGTGTCATTCCCTGGGTCCCTACTGTGTCAGTGGATGTGCTATGCGTTGCCTCTTTGCCAAGGCCAGGGTATACTGGGCATGCCTCCATCTGCCTACTGGGGCAGGCTCAGGTTGTTCCTCCTCCGAGTCACTCTGTGCCTGTGCAGGCCTTGGCATTGGTGGGGGGCTGTGTGGCCCTGCCCCATGCTGTTTCTGTAACAGCTGTTTCCACAGGATCATATTGCGTAACATGGCACATACCATAACAATTTGAGTACATGTAGCTGGTGAGTACTGCAAGGCTCCATCGGATGTGTCCAGGCACTGGAACCGTGACTTAAGCATCCCAAACACATGCTCTATTATAAGTGTGGTCTGTGCGTGTGCCTCATTATGGCATTCTTGATCAGGTGTGTGTGCATTTCTGATGGGTGTCATCAGCCATGGCTCCAGTGTGTAATCAGCATCCCCCACTAGGTGACCATAGGGGATGTCCCCATTGGCTAATCTCTAAAATCTCTGGTACAGCTGCATCCAATGCCAGATGTGGGAATCGTGATAGCTCCCAGGGCAGCCAGCACACACATTCATTATAATGCCCTGGACATCGCACACGACCCTGTAGTTGATGTAGGCCCTACCCTGATCACCGGGTGTTGCTTTGATGTGTATGTGCGTGCAGTCTATAGCACTCACTACCTCAGGGTATTCTGCTATTTGGTGGAAAAGATGTATATTACTGGCCAACACCTCACGGGTGTTGAGGAAATATATGTGCTCACTGGCATGTGCTGACATGGCATCCAGGAACTGGTGGAATACTCTGGATACTGATGCCTGTGAGATCCCTATTATATCCCCAGTTGAACTTTGGGCGGTACCTGTGGCTAGTATTCCTAGGCCTACACATGCCTTGGTATCCACTGGGATGGGTTCCCCTCGGTCAGTTTGGTATGTCAGGCGTGGCCGGCACAGCTCAAAAATTTGCTGTAGGAGGTCCATGTCCACCCTATAGCACTCCACTATCTCCAGCTCATGTAGCCCTTGGTAGGTTACCCTGGATCTGTACACTCTTCTCCATCTCTGCACTGTGGGTTGATTGGCAGCATTCACATCCTCACCACCCTCGGTCTCTTACACATGTTTTTGTATGTTGCCTGCTGCAGCCTCTATCATTTTGTAGTTTTGTTTGTTAAAAGTTCCCTGCTTGTATACACCGGTGGTGAAGAGTATGGGAAAAACCAGAGGGGAAGGTGTTTGCTTAGTTTATAGTAGTGTTCTGGGCTGGTCTGGTCTGCTGCCTGTGTAATTGGCTGATTCTGATACATTTTACCTGCCAGCTATGGTAGTTCTCCTTGATTACCTTCCTACTACTGTTTTCCCTTCCCATTGCCTTCCTGCTTAAGCCCAGGGGCGTGCCGCACAAACACAGTGCTCAAATGTGCACAGAGCTGCTATTTCCCGGTTTGCCTTTTTTTTTTTTCTTTAAAACCCAGTGTGTGGCGAGCACACCCCCCTTAGGCAATGTAAAGAGTGCTAGGCAGACTCAGACACACCTCCTTGCTTAGCTGTGCTTAGCTAGGAGCAAACCTGAGCCACAGGGTTCCAATCTGCTTACAGTATGTCTGACACACACACACACACACACACACACACACACACACACACACACACACACACACACACACACACACACACAAACACACCATGATGTCAGCTAAGTCCTAGGCTTGAACCAAGCTATTCCTGCTCTTACACTTTTGGGACCTGTCTAGCATGCTGGGGAAACCTGGGATTCACTATCATTCTCCTCATTTGCATAGAATTGCCTACTAATGCATAGTTACATGTCTCACACTGAGCCTCCCCCCTTAGCAACCACTACTCACTGGCCATGTTGTCTTCTGCCTGCCATTGACTTTAATGGTGGAATAGTGATTTTAGTTAGAATGCTTATTTTAGGTTTATTTTCTTATCCCCCCGATCCTATTTGTGCACCGCTGCCGTACACTTAAACAGCTGAGAGCGGCTAAAAAAAATTAAAGTTGATTTTTTTATTTTTTAAGCTGTTTTTAATGCCAATGGCCTTATACATGGCTATTGGCATGCTTTCTGACTTATATGCAGGCTTTATCTGGAGCTGTCCCGGCTCTGTTTTGGAATTTGCAGAAATGTTCGTGGTTATTAACCGAGTACATTTCTACAGATTACACTAGTCCTGCACAGCCAGTTTTCAGTTTCCTGGATCACAAATTCACCTCATTTTAATGGATTTCTCCTGCAAATGGGGTAATTTGCATACAGGGGCTGAGTCCGTGCAGGACTAGTGCAGGAGTGCTCATGCACACCCCTGCAGGCTACTCCTGGATCGCACAGCAGACATATTGCCTGTAGAGCTCTTGCCTCTAATCCTGCACGCCCTGCAAGGCTTGCAGAATCTGGGGGTTAGTGTACATTTAGTGTAGATATTAATGAATCCCAGGGATTGTTTCTGGTATGCACATTGCTGCAGTATTTTGCACTGTCCTCAACTGTAAGGTCTCAAGGCTGATGAGGAAAGTCAATGCCAATAATCAGTGAAATATTTTCATCCACAAATGTAGTTAAATGCTTCAGGACCTTGAGAAGTATGGGTGCAAAATAAAACATAGAAATTATGCCAGTAAGATAATATTGTCAGACTTTTTTTTGCTCCCAACCATCTAGCATTACAATCAATGGCAAAGCCAAAACTATTCAGGAGCAAATGACCAAATTAGGGACACTTTTTAAATATTAACACCCCTGATTTAGAAAGCTAACAAAATAAGAGTACATGAATTAATATGCATTTTCAGAATTAAAACAAAACTAGAAAGAATGAATGCTGTTTGTTAACTGATTACAATTTATCACCTTTTTTCTCAAAGTATCATTGATCTTAGGAAAGAAGGAGGAAAATTATGAACCAAAATAAAGGATGTCCCTGAATATCAGGGAGAGTTGAAAAGTATGCTGCCCATGTTTCATCATTTCTGCCTGTTGAGCAACAGCTGAGTAAATGGTGTTGAATTTGTATATATCTGATTATACTGTAGGAATTAGCTCCTTAGCCCATCTGAATGGGGTTTGGTGACAATGGCATTTGAAATCAAGCCCTTTCTGAGATGGATTGCCTCACATTAGATATTTCTTGTCTGTTACCATTTAAGTTACAGTCCAGATTCATGGCAGACATTCCTTGAGAGTGTCTGCAGCCATCTAAGTTACCATCCAGATTCATGGCAGACATTCCTTGAGAGCGTCTGCAGCCATCTACATTACCATTCAGATTCATGGCAGACATTCTTTGAGAACATCGGCTCGCATCTATGTTACCATCCAGATTCATGGCAAACATTCCTTGAGAGCCTGAGTTAAGTTCTTCTTGTGATTTTCCATGACTTCATATAACTTGTTTTTAAACAGTTAAATCATGCAATAAAAGTGAGCTTGCCTGTAACAAAATGACATTTTATAATGATAAATCAACT